>NW_026283552.1:37500-54691 GCF_023373465.1 Oncorhynchus keta
TGACCCTCTCTCTCACAGCCCTGTCCTGGTCCAGGAGATAATACCAGCTGGCCTGAGAGGACACCAGGACATTACCCCTGCTCCTGACCCTCTCTCTCACAGCCCCGTCCTGGTCCAAGAGGTAATACCAGCTGGCCCGAGAGGACACCAGGACATTACTGCTACTCTGACTCTGGCACCAATCAGACAGCCAGCCAGCCGGTCGTCATACTAACTGTTAGTGTTCTCTAAACGGAACCAGAACAGGACAACCCTTTTGGATCCCCACCATGAAGAGATATGGTGACAGTAGTATACTGTAGTAGACTGAGGAGTGTTGTGAGTGCTGCATCCTGCTTTGTCCCCAAAGATCTCTCTGTTCTAATCTGTTCTGCTCTGTTCTGCTCTATTATAATCTGTTCTTCTCTAATCTGTTCTGCTCTATTCTAATCTGTTCTGCTCTGTTCTAATCTGTTCTGCTCTGTTCTGCTCTATTATAATCTGTTCTGCTCTATTCTAATATGTTCTGCTCTATTCTAATCTGTTCTGCTCTGTTCTAATCTGTTCTAATCTTCTCTGTTCTAATCTGTTCTGTTCTAATCTGTTCTGCTCTATTCTAATCTGTTCTGCTCTATTCTAATCTGTTCTGCTCTGTTCTGCTCTATTATAATCTGTTCTTCTCTAATCTGTTCTGCTCTATTATAATCTGTTCTGCTCTATTATAATCTGTTCTGCTCTAATCTGTTCTGCTCTATTCTAATCTGTTCTAATCTGTTCTAATCTTCTCTGTTCTAATCTGTTCTGTTCTAATCTGTTCTGCTCTATTATAATCTGTTCTGCTCTATTCTAATCTGTTCTGCTCTATTCTAATCTGTTCTGCTCTATTATAATCTGTTCTTCTCTAATCTGTTCTGCTCTATTCTAATCTGTTCTGCTCTGTTCTAATCTGTTCTGCTCTAATTTGTTCTGCTCTAATCTGTTCTGCTCTATTCTAATCTGTTCTGTTCTGCTCTATTCTAATCTGTTCTGCTCTATTCTAATCTGTTCTAATCTGCTCTGTTCTAATCTGTTCTAATCTTCTCTGTTCTAATCTGTTCTGTTCTAATCTGTTCTGCTCTGTTTTGCTCTATTCTAATCTGTTCTGCTCTGTTCTGCTCTATTCTAATCTGTTCTGCTCTATTCTAATCTGTTCTGCTCTATTCTAATCTGTTCTAATCTGTTCTAATCTTCTCTGTTCTAATCTGTTCTGTTCTAATCTGTTCTGCTTTGTTCTGCTCTATTATAATCTGTTCTGCTCTATTCTAATCTGTTCTAATCTGTTCTAATCTTCTCTGTTCTAATCTGTTCTGTTCTAATCTGCTCTGTTATGCTCTATTATAATCTGTTATGCTCTATTCTAATCTGTTCTGCTCTATTCTAATCTGTTCTGCTCTATTCTAATCTGTTCTGCTCTATTCTAATCTATTCTGCTCTGTTCTAATCTGTTCTAATCTTCTCTGTTCTAATCTGTTCTGTTCTGTTCTGCTCTATTATAATATGTTCTGCTCTATTCTAATCTGTTCTGCTCTATTCTAATCTGTTCTAATCTGCTCTGTTCTAATCTGTTCTAATCTTCTCTGTTCTAATCTGTTCTGTTCTAATCTGTTCTGCTCTAATCTGTTCTGATCTATTCTAATATGTTGTATTCTGCTCTATTCTAATCTGTTCTGCTCTATTCTAATCTGTTCTGCTCTATTCTAATCTGTTCTGCTCTGTTCTGATCTAATCTGTTCTGCTCTATTCTAATCTGTTCTAATCTGTTCTTCTCTGTTCTGCTCTAATCTGTTCTAATCTGCTCTGCTCTAATCTGTTCTAATCTGCTCTGTTCTAATCTGTTCTAACCTGTTCTGCTCTAATCTGTTCTAATATGTTCTAATCTGTTCTGCTCTAATCTGTTCTAATCTGCTCTGTTCTAATATGTTCTAATCTTCTCTGTTCTAATCTGTTCTGTTCTAATCTGCTCTGTTCTAATCTGCTCTAATCTGTTCTAATCTGCCCTGCTCTAATCTGTTATAACCTGCTCTGCTCTAATCTGTTCTAATCTACTCTGTTCTAATCTTCTCTGTTCTAATCTGCTCTGTTCTGCTCTAATCTGTTCTGCTCTAATCTGTTCTGCTCTATTCTAATCTGTTCTGCTCTATTCTAATCTGTTCTGCTCTATTCTAATCTGTTCTGCTCTATTCTAATATGTTCTAATCTGTTCTTCTCTGTTCTGCTCTAATCTGTTCTGCTCTATTCTGCTCTGTTCTGCTCTAATCTGTTCTGCTCTGTTCTGCTTAAATCTGTTCTGCTCTAATCTGTTCTGCTCTATTCTAATCTTCTCTGTTCTAATCTGTTCTGTTCTAATCTGTTCTGCTCTATTATAATCTGTTCTGCTCTATTATAATCTGTTCTGCTCTATTCTAATCTGTTCTGCTCTATTCTAATCTGTTCTGCTCTATTCTAATCTATTCTGCTCTGTTCTAATCTGTTCTAATCTTCTCTGTTCTAATCTGTTCTGTTCTAATCTGTTCTGCTCTGTTCTGCTCTATTATAATCTGTTCTGCTCTATTCTAATCTGTTCTGCTCTATTCTAATCTGTTCTAATCTGCTCTGTTCTAATCTGTTCTAATCTTCTCTGTTCTAATCTGTTCTGTTCTAATCTGTTCTGCTCTAATCTGTTCTGCTCTATTCTAATATGTTGTGTTCTGCTCTATTCTAATCTGTTCTGCTCTATTCTAATCTGTTCTGATCTATTCTAATCTGTTCTGCTCTGTTCTGATCTAATCTGTTCTGCTCTATTCTAATCTGTTCTAATCTGTTCTTCTCTGTTCTGCTCTAATCCGTTCTAATCTGCTCTGCTCTAATCTGTTCTAATCTGCTCTGTTCTAATCTGTTCTAACCTGTTCTGCTCTAATCTGTTCTAATCTGCTCTGTTCTAATCTGTTCTAATCTGTTCTGCTCTAATCTGTTCTAATCTGCTCTGTTCTAATCTGTTCTAATCTGTTCTGCTCTAATCTGTTCTAATCTGCTCTGTTCTAATATGTTCTAATCTTCTCTGTTCTAATCTGCTCTGTTCTAATCTGTTCTGCTCTAATCTGTTCTACTCTATTCTAATCTGTTCTGCTCTAATCTGTTCTGCTCTATTCTAATCTGTTCTAATCTGTTCTGCTCTATTCTAATCTTTTCTAATCTGTTCTAATCTGTTCTGCTCTATTCTAATCTTTTCTAATCTGTTCTAATCTGTTCTGCTCTAATCTGTTCTGTTCCGTTTTCCTCTAATCTGTTCTGCTCTTTTCTAATCTGTTCTAATCTGTTCTAATCTATTCTGCTCTAATCTGTTCTGCTCTAATCTGTTCTGCTCTAATCTGTTCTGCTCTATTCTAATATGTTCTAATCTGTTCTAATCTGTTCTGCTCTAATCTGTTCTGCTCTTTTCTAATCTGTTCTGCTCTTTTCTACTCTGTTCTAATCTGTTCTAATCTGTTCTGCTCTAATCTGTTCTGCTCTAATCTGTTCTGCTCTAATCTGTTCTGCTCTATTATAATCTGTTCTAATCTGTTCTGCTCTAATCTGTTCTACTCTATTCTAATCTGTTCTGCTCTAATCTGTTCTGCTCTATTCTAATCTGTTCTAATCTGTTCTGGTCTATTCTAATCTTTTCTAATCTGTTCTAATCTGTTCTGCTCTATTCTAATATTTTCTAATCTGTTCTAATCTGTTCTGCTCTAATCTGTTCTGTTCCGTTTTCCTCTAATCTGTTCTGCTCTTTTCTAATCTGTTCTAATCTGTTCTAATCTGTTCTGCTCTAATCTGTTCTGCTCTAATCTGTTCTGCTCTAATCTGTTCTGCTCTATTCTAATCTGTTCTAATCTGTTCTAATCTGTTCTGCTCTAATCTGTTCTAATCTGTTCTGCTCTAATCTGTTCTGCTCTTTTCTAATCTGTTCTGCTCTTTTCTACTCTGTTCTAATCTGTTCTAATCTGTTCTGCTCTAATCTGTTCTGCTCTAATCTGTTCTGCTCTAATCTGTTCTGCTCTATTATAATCTGTTCTAATCTGTTCTGCTCTAATCTGTTCTAATCTGTTCTGCTCTAATCTGTTCTAATCTGTTCTGCTCTAATCTGTTCTAATCTGTTCTAATCTGTTCTAATCTGTTCTGCTCTAATCTGTTCTGCTCTAATCTGTTCTGTTCCGTTTTGCTCTAATCTGTTCTGCTCTTTTCTAATCTGTTCTAATCTGTTCTGCTCTAATCTGTTCTGCTCTAATCTGTTCTGCTCTAATCTGTTCTGCTCTATTCTAATCTGTTCTAATCTGTTCTGCTCTAATCTGTTCTAATCTGTTCTGCTCTAATCTGTTCTTCTCTAATCTGTTCTGCTCTAATCTGTTCTGCTCTAATCTGTTCTGCTCTAATCTGTTCTGCTCTAATCTGTTCTGCTCTTCTCTGCTCGTTGACGTCCAGAACAGAATATAGCGTCAGTGGGGCAGCCAAACTTCTCCCCTTTTCTCCAAACCAATCAACTGCTTCTCCCCTTTTCTCCGAACCAATCAACTGCTTCTCCCCTTTTCTCCAAACCAATCAACTGCTTCTCCCCTTTTCTCCAAACCAATCAACTGCTTCTCCCCTTTTCTCCAAACCAATCAACTGCTTCTCCCCTTTTCTCCAAACCAATCAACTGCTTCTCCCCTTTTCTCCAAACCAATCAACTGCTTCTCCCCTTTTCTCCAAACCAACCAACTGCTTCTCCCCTTTTCTCCAAACCAATTAACTGCTTCTCCCCTTTTCTCCAAACCAACCAACTGCTTCTCCCCTTTTCTCCAAACCAACCAACTGCTTCTCCCCTTTTCTCTGACTGAACAACAACATGCTCTTTCTCTCCTGGAGAGACAGAATGAGAACACAATTTAGAGCGATGATGATGATGATGATGATGATGATGATGATGATGATGATGATGATGATGATGATGATGATGATGATGAATTTAAAAATACATGAGATTCTACTTTTCTTTCTTTGTAAAGCATAATTATGAAACCTTCAAAATGAACAGAACAGAAAAGAAATAGAGAACCCTGAGAAGGTTCTGTAAGGACCTACATCCTCCCACAACAGAGAGAAGGTTCTGTTAGGACCTACATCCTCCCACAACAGACAGAGAGAATGTTCTGTTAGGACCTACATCCTCCCACAACAGACAGAGAAGGTTCTGTTAGGACCTACATCCTCCCACAACAGACAGAGAAGGTTCTGTTAGGACCTACATCCTCCCACAACAGACAGAGAAGGTTATGTTAGGACCTACATCCTCCGACAACAGACAGAGAAGGTTCTGTTAGGACCTACATCCTCCCACAACAGACAGAGAAGGTTCTGTTAGGACCTACATCCTCCGACAACAGACAGAGAGAAGATTCTGTTAGGACCTACATCCTCCCACAACATACAGACAGAGAAGGTTCTGTTAGGACCTACATCCTCCCACAACAGACAGAGAAGGTTCTGTTAGGACCTACATCCTCCCACAACAGACAGAGAAGGTTCTGTTAGGACCTACATCCTCCCACAACAGACAGAGAAGGTTCTGTTAGGACCTACATCCTCCCACAACAGACAGAGAAGGTTCTGTTAGGACCTACATCCTCCCACAACAGAGAGAGAAGGTTCTGTTAGGACCTACATCCTCCCACAACAAAGAGAGAAGGTTCTGTTAGGACCTACATCCTCCCACAACAGAGAGAGGTTCTGTTAGGACCTACATCCTCCCACAACAGACAGAGAAGGTTCTGTTAGTTCCTACATCCTCCCACAACAGACAGAGAGAGAAGGTTCTGTTAGGACCTACATCCTCCCACAACAGACAGAGAAGGTTCTGTTAGGACCTACATCCTCCCACAACAGACAGAGAGAGAGAAAGTTCTGTTAGGACCTACATCCTCCCACAACAGACAGAGAGAAGGTTCTGTTAGGACCTACATCCTCACACAACAGACAGAGAAGGTTCTGTTAGGACCTACATCCTCCCACAACAGAGAGAGAAGGTTCTGTTAGGACCTACATCCTCCCACAACAGACAGAGAGAGAGAAAGTTCTGTTAGGACCTACATCCTCCCACAACAGACAGAGAGAAGGTTCTGTTAGGACCTACATCCTCACACAACAGACAGAGAAGGTTCTGTTAGGACCTACATCCTCCCACAACAGACAGAGAAGGTTCTGTTAGTTCCTACATCCTCCCACAACAGACAGAGAGAGAAGGTTCTGTTAGGACCTACATCCTCCCACAACAGACAGAGAAGGTTCTGTTAGGACCTACATCCTCCCACAACAGACAGAGAGAGAGAAAGTTCTGTTAGGACCTACATCCTCCCACAACAGACAGAGAGAAGGTTCTGTGAGGACCTACATCCTCACACAACAGACAGAGAAGGTTCTGTTAGGACCTACATCCTCCCACAACAGAGAGAGAAGGTTCTGTTAGGACCTACATCCTCCCACAACAGACAGAGAGCAGGTTCTGTTAGGACCTACATCCTCCCACAACAGACAGAGAGCAGGTTCTGTTAGGACCTACATCCTCCCACAACAGACAAAGAAGGTTCTGTTAGGACCTACATCCTCCCACAACAGACAGAGAAGGTTCTGTTAGGACCTACATCCTCCGACAACAGACAGAGAGAAGGTTCTGTTAGGACCTACATCCTCCCACAACAGACAGAGAGAGAAGGTTCTGTTAGGACCTACATCCTCCCACAACAGACAGAGAAGGTTCTGTTAGGACCTACATCCTCCCACAACAGACAGAGAAGGTTATGTTAGGACCTACATCCTCCCACAACAGACAGAGAGAGAAGGTTCTGTTAGGACCTACATCCTCCCACAACAGACAGAGCAGGTTCTGTTAGGACCTACATCCTCCCACAACAGACAGAGAGAAGGTTCTGTTAGGACCTAAATCCTCCCACAACAGACAGAGGAGGTTTTGTTAGGACCTACATCCTCCCACAACAGACAGAGAGAGAAGGTTCTGTTAGGACCTACATCCTCCGACAACAGACAGAGGAGGTTTTGTTAGGACCTACATCCTCCCACAACAGAGAGAGAAGGTTCTGTTAGGACCTACATCCTCCCACAACAGACAGAGAAGGTTCTGTTAGGACCTACATCCTCCGACAACAGACAGAGGAGCTTTTGTTAGGACCTACATCCTCCCACAACAGACAGGAGAGAAGGTTCTGTTAGGACCTACATCCTCCGACAACAGACAGAGGAGGTTTTGTTAGGACCTACATCCTCCCACAACAGAGAGAGAAGGTTCTGTTAGGACCTACATCCTCCCACAACAGACAGAGGAGGTTCTGTTAGGACCTACATCCTCCCACAACAGACAGAGAAGGTTTTGTTAGGACCTACATCCTCCCACAACAGACAGAGAAGGTTTTGTTAGGACCTACATCCTCCCACAACAGACAGAGAGAGAAGGTTCTGTTAGGACCTACATCCTCCCACAACAGACAGAGAGAAGGTTCTGTTAGGACCTACATCCTCACACAACAGACAGAGAAGGTTCTGTTAGGACCTACATCCTCCCACAACAGAGAGAGAAGGTTCTGTTAGGACCTACATCCTCCCACAACAGATAGAGGAGGTTCTGTTAGGACCTACATCCTCCCACAACAGACAGAGAAGGTTCTGTTAGGACCTACATCCTCCCACAACAGACAGAGAAGGTTCTGTTAGGACCTACATCCTCCCACAACAGACAGAGAAGGTTCTGTTAGGACCTACATCCTCCCACAACAGACAGAGAAGGTTCTGTTAGGACCTACATCCTCCCACAACAGACAGAGGAGGTTCTGTTAGGACCTACATCCTCCCACAACAGACAGAGGAGGTTCTGTTAGGACCTACATCCTCCCACAACAGACAGAGGAGGTTCTGTTAGGACCTACATCCTCCCACAACAGACAGAGAGAGAGAAACAGAGTAGGAAACAGAGAATGAATGTTCCACGGTATCAGAATCATTTGGAGTCAACATGACAGGGTCAGAGACACAGAGAGACTGGTGTTTTCTACCCACCAGCTACACAACACATCAGCCAATCAACCATGTTTTCCTGCTGTGAAGTCCATTGATGTTGTTACTGTTCTAGAACAGAGCAGATCTACATCCCACAAGACACCCTGTTTACTACATAGTGCTGCTATAGGGCTATGGTCTAAAGTAGTGCACTATATATATAGGGAATAGGGTTCTATAGGGCTCTGGTCTAAAGTAGTGCACTATATAGGGAATAGGGTACTATAGGGCTATGGTCTAAAGTAGTGTACTATATAGGGAATAGGGTTCTATAGGGCTATGGTCTAAAGTAGTGTACTATATAGGGAATAGGGTTCTATAGGGCTCTGGTCTAAAGTAGTGCACTATATATAGGGAATGGGGTTCTATAGGGCTCTGGTCTAAAGTAGTGCACTATATATAGGGAATAGGGTTCTATAGGGCCCTGGTCTGAAGTAGTGCACTATATATAGGGAATAGGGTTCTATAGGGCGCTGGTTTGAAGTATTGTACTATATATAGGGAATAGGGTACTATAGGGCTCTGGTTTAAAGTAGTGCACTATATATATAGGGAATAGGGCTCTATTTGGGACACAGAGCAGCCTCTCCCATGGTCTCGCTCCTCTCAGTTAATTGCATAATTGCTCAAGTTTAATAAAGTTCTCACGTTTTAGGATGAGAAATTCGTTTTTATATTCGCTAGACTCCAGCTGTTGAGAAAAAATGGCAGGAAACATTTGATTTTTTTCACGATATAGAGAGAGAGAAGGTCATCTATTTAGGGGGTTAACGTTGGGTTCTTACCACATCCTGTTCCTTTAACTAAGAGGCTGGGTTCCTACTACATCCTGTTCCTTTAACTAAGAGGCTGGGTTCCTACTACATCCTGTTCCTTTAACTAAGAGGCTGGGTTCCTACTACATCCTGTTCCTTTAACTAAGAGGCTGGGTTCCTACTACATCCTGTTCCTTTAACTAAGAGGCTGGGTTCCTACTACATCCTGTTCATTTAACTAAGAGGCTGGGTTCCTACTACATCCTGTTCCTTTAACTAAGAGGCTGGGTTCCTACTACATCCTGTTCCTTTAACTAAGAGGCTGGGTTCCTACTACATCCTGTTCCTTTAACTAAGAGGCTGGGTTCCTACCACATCCTGTTCCTTTAACTAAGAGGCTGGGTTCCTACCACATCCTGTTCCTTTAACTAAGAGGCTGGGTTCCTACCACATCCTGTTCCTTTAACTAAGAGGCTGGGTTCATACTACATCCTGTTCCTTTAACTAAGAGGCTGGGTTCCTACTACATCCTGTTCCTTTAACTAAGAGGCTGGGTTCCTACTACATCCTGTTCCTTTAACTAAGAGGCTGGGCTGGGTTCCTACTACATCCTGTTCCCTTAACTAAGAGGCTGGGTTCCTACTCATCCTGTTCCTTTAACTAAGAGTCTGGGTTCCTACCACATCCTGTTCCTTTAACTAAGAGGCTGGGTTCCTACCACATCCTGTTCCTTTAACTAAGAGGCTGGGTTCCTACTACATCCTGTTCCTTTAACCTACATCCTGTTTTAACTAAGAGGCTGGGTTCCTACTACATCCTGTTCCTTTAACTAAGAGGCTGGGTTCCTACTACATCCTGTTCCTTTAACTAAGAGGCTGGGTTCCTACTACATCCTGTTCCTTTAACTAAGAGGCTGGGTTCCTACCACATCCTGTTCCTTTAACTAAGAGGCTGGGTTCCTACCATATCCTGTTCCTTTAACTAAGAGGCTGGGTTCCTACTACATCCTGTTCCTTTAACTAAGAGGCTGGGTTCCTACTACATCCTGTTCCTTTAACTAAGAGGCTGGGTTCCTACTACATCCTGTTCCTTTAACTAAGAGTCTGGGTTCCTACTACATCCTGTTCCTTTAACTAAGAGGCTGGGTTCCTACTACATCCTGTTCCTTTAACTAAGAGGCTGGGTTCCTACTACATCCTGTTCCTTTAACTAAGAGGCTGGGTTCCTACTACATCCTGTTCCTTTAACTAAGAGTCTGGGTTCCTACTACATCCTGTTCCTTTAACTAAGAGGCTGGGTTCCTACCACATCCTGTTCCTTTAACTAAGAGGCTGGGTTCCTACCACATCCTGTTCCTTTAACTAAGAGGCTGGGTTCCTACTACATCCTGTTCCTTTAACTAAGAGACTGGGCTGGGTTCCTACCACATCCTGTCCCTTTAACTAAGAGGCTGGGTTCCTACCACATCCTGTTCCTTTAACTAAGAGGCTGGGTTCCTACTACATCCTGTTCCTTTAACTAAGAGGCTGGGTTCCTACCACATCCTGTTCCTTTAACTAAGAGGCTGGGTTCCTACCACATCCTGTTCCTTTAACTAAGAGGCTGGGTTCCTACCACATCCTGTTCCTTTAACTAAGAGGCTGGGCTGGGTTCCTACTACATCCTGTTCCTTTGTGGTCCTTCTGTGGCTCAGTTGGTAGAGCATGGCGCTTGTAACGCCAGGGTAGTGGGTTCGATTCCGGGACCACCCATACGTAGAATGTATGCACACATGACTGTAAGTCGCTTTGGATAAAAGCGTCAGCTAAATGGCATATATTATTATTTATTATATTATATTATTAACTAAGAGGCTGGGTTCCTACCACATCCTGTTCCTTTAACTAAGAGGCTGGGTTCCTACCACATCCTGTTCCTTTAACTTAGAGGCTGGGTTCCTACTACATCCTGTTCCTTTAACTAAGAGGCTGGGTTTCTACCACATCCTGTTCCTTTAACTAAGAGGCTGGGTTCCTACCACATCCTGTTCCTTTAACTAAGAGGCTGGGCTGGGTTCCTACTACATCCTGTTCCTTTAACTAAGAGGCTGGGTTCCTACCACATCCTGTTCCTTTAACTAAGAGGCTGGGTTCCTACTACATCCTGTTCCTTTAACTAAGAGGCTGGGTTCCTACCACATCCTGTTCCTTTAACTAAGAGGCTGGGTTCCTACCACATCCTGTTCCTTTAACTAAGAGGCTGGGTTCCTACTACATCCTGTTCCTTTAACTAAGAGGCTGGGCTGGGTTCCTACCACATCCTGTCCCTTTAACTAAGAGGCTGGGTTCCTACCACATCCTGTTCCTTTAACTAAGAGGCTGGGTTCCTACTACATCCTGTTCCTTTAACTAAGAGGCTGGGTTCCTACCACATCCTGTTCCTTTAACTAAGAGGCTGGGTTCCTACCACATCCTGTTCCTTTAACTAAGAGGCTGGGTTCCTACCACATCCTGTTCCTTTAACTAAGAGGCTGGGCTGGGTTCCTACTACATCCTGTTCCTTTGTGGTCCTTCTGTGGCTCAGTTGGTAGAGCATGGCGCTTGTAACGCCAGGGTAGTGGGTTCGATTCCCGGGACCACCCATACGTAGAATGTATGCACACATGACTGTAAGTCGCTTTGGATAAAAGCGTCAGCTAAATGGCATATATTATTATTTATTATATTATATTATTAACTAAGAGGCTGGGTTCCTACCACATCCTGTTCCTTTAACTAAGAGGCTGGGTTCCTACCACATCCTGTTCCTTTAACTTAGAGGCTGGGTTCCTACTACATCCTGTTCCTTTAACTAAGAGGCTGGGTTTCTACCACATCCTGTTCCTTTAACTAAGAGGCTGGGTTCCTACCACATCCTGTTCCTTTAACTAAGAGGCTGGGCTGGGTTCCTACTACATCCTGTTCCTTTAACTAAGAGGCTGGGTTCCTACCACATCCTGTTCCTTTAACTAAGAGGCTGGGTTCCTACTACATCCTGTTCCTTTAACTAAGAGGCTGGGTTCCTACCACATCCTGTTCCTTTAACTAAGAGGCTGGGTTCCTACTACATCCTGTTCCTTTAACTAAGGGCCTGGGTTCCTACCACATCCTGTTCCTTTAACTAAGAGGCTGGGTTCCTACTACATCCTGTTCCTTTAACTAAGAGGCTGGGTTCCTACTACATCCTGTTCCTTTAACTAAGAGTCTGGGTTCCTACTACATCCTGTTCCTTTAACTAAGAGGCTGGGTTCCTACCACATCCTGTTCCTTTAACTAAGAGGCTGGGTTCCTACCACATCCTGTTCCTTTAACTAAGAGGCTGGGTTTCTACTACATCCTGTTCCTTTAACTAAGAGGCTGGGTTCCTACTACATCCTGTTCCTTTAACTAAGGGCCTGGGTTCCTACTACATCCTGTTCCTTTAACTAAGAGGCTGGGTTCCTACTACATCCTGTTCCTTTAACTAAGAGGCTGGGCTGGGTTCCTACCACATCCTGTTCCTTTAACTAAGAGGCTGGGTTCCTACCACATCCTGTTCCTTTAACTAAGAGGCTGGGCTGGGTTCCTACTACATCCTGTTCCTTTAACTAAGAGGCTGGGTTCCTACTACATCCTGTTCCTTTAACTAAGAGGCTGGGTTCCTACTACATCCTGTTCCTTTAACTAAGAGGCTGGGTTCCTACCACATCCTGTTCCTTTAACTAAGAGGCTGGGTTCCTACTACATCCTGTTCCTTTAACTAAGAGGCTGGGTTTCTACTACATCCTGTTCCTTTAACTAAGAGGCTGGGCTGGGTTCCTACTACATCCTGTTCCTTTAACTAAGAGGCTGGGTTCCTACCACATCCTGTTCCTTTAACTAAGAGGCTGGGTTCCTACTACATCCTGTTCCTTTAACTAAGAGGCTGGGTTTCTACTACATCCTGTTCCTTTAACTAAGAGGCTGGGCTGGGTTTCTACCACATCCTGTTCCTTTAACTAAGAGGCTGGGTTCCTACTACATCCTGTTCCTTTAACTAAGAGGCTGGGTTTCTACTACATCCTGTTCCTTTAACTAAGAGGCTGGGCTGGGTTTCTACCACATCCTGTCCCTTTAACTAAGAGGCTGGGTTTCTACCACATCGTGTCACTATGGAGGAGCTCTCAGATAGCAACCAGGCACATGTCCCAAATGACACCCCATTAGAGCACTAAACAGGGAGCCAGAGATCATCTCCCCATTAGAGCACTAAACAGGGAACCAGAGTTCATCTCCCCATTGGAGCACTAAACAGGGAACCAGAGTTCAACACCCCATTAGAGCACTAAACAGGGAACCAGAGTTCAACACCCCATTAGAGCACTAAACAGGGAACCAGAGTTCAACACCCCATTAGAGCACTAAACAGGGAACCAGAGTTCAACACCCCATTAGAGCACTAAACAGGGAGCCAGAGTTAATCTCCCCATTACAGCACTAAACAGGGAACCAGAGTTCAACACCCCATTAGAGCACTAAACAGGGAACCAGAGTTCATCTCCCCATTAGAGCACTAAACAGGGAACCAGAGTTCATCTCCCCATTAGAGCACTAAACAGGGAACCAGAGTTCATCTCCCCATTAGACCACTAAACAGGGAACCAGAGTCCATCTCCCCATTGGAGCACTACACAGGGAACCAGAGTTCATCTCCCCATTAGAGCACTAAACAGGGAACCAGAGTTCATCTCCCCATTAGAGCACTAAACAGGGAACCAGAGTTCATCTCCCCATTAGACCACTAAACAGGGAACCAGAGTTCAACACCACATTGGAGCACTAAACAGGGAACCAGAGTTCATCTCCCCATTAGAGCACTAAACAGGGAACCAGAGTTCATCTCCCCATTAGAGCACTAAACAGGGAACCAGAGTTCAACACCCCATTGGAGCACTAAACAGGGAACCAGAGTTCATCTCCCCATTAGAGCACTAAACAGGGAACCAGAGTTCATCTCCCCATTAGACCACTAAACAGGGAACCAGAGTTCATCTCCCCATTAGAGCACTAAACAGGAAACCAGAGTTCATCTCCCCATTAGAGCACTACACAGGGAACCAGAGTTAATCTCCCCATTAGAGCACTAAACAGGGAACCAGAGTTCATCTCCCCATTAGAGCACTAAACAGGGAACCAGAGTTCATCTCCCCATTAGAACACTAAACAGGGAACCAGAGTTCATCTCCCCATTAGAGCACTAAACAGGGAACCAGAGTTCAACACCCCATTAGAGCACTAAACAGGGAACCAGAGTTCATCTCCCCATTAGAGCACTAAACAGGGAACCAGAGTTCATCTCCCCATTAGAACACTAAACAGGGAACCACAGGGAATAGAGTGTAATTTGGGACTCAGCCCTAGAGACCAGGAGGCTTGTGGGTCCTCAGTCCTTTCCTCTCTGTCCCATAGTAAAGGCGTGCGTCTGAATCGGGCCCACGGGGAATAGAGTGTAATTCTACATCCTGTTGTTGTGGTCAGAAATATTATCATCCTTCTACTACACACAGTTATGTTGTTCATTTATTTGGGGAAGATTTAGCCTTTCTGATAGTGTATCAATAAACATTTAAACTCCGTCCTCCCCACAGACAGAAAGGCTTTTTGTTGCTTCAGGGCAACACTGTGCCATAAGGGTACTGAAACACTAAGGGTACTGAAACACTAAGGGTACTGAAACACTAAGGGTACTGAAACACTAAGGGTACTGAAACACTAAGGGTACTGAAACACTAAGGGTACTGAAACACTAAGGGTACTGAAACACTAAGGGTACTGAAACACTAAGGGTACTGAAACACCAAAGAAAATATGTTTTTTTCTGAACATTTATTGATTAACTTTTTTTGTTGTAGAAACAAGCTCTCTTTTCATGAAAAAAAATGACAAGTTGTTCATAAAGTAGTATTTTAAACCTGATTCTGTGGTCCGTTGTTCCTCTCTGTCACTATGAGAGGGGGACGATCCTACCTGGACAACGAGGCTCCTTTCACCCATAGAATGGCTCGGAGTCCATTGTCTGTTATTGTCAGTGGATCTGTGGGCAGAAACACAATGACCAAGGCCATCCATTGTCTGTTATTGTCAGTGGATCTGTTGGCAGAAACACAGTGACCAAGGCCATCCATTGTCTGTTATTGTCAGTGGATCTGTTGGCAGAAACACATGGACCAAGGCCATCCATTGTCTGTTATTGTCAGTGGATCTGTTGGCAGAAACACAGTGACCAAGGCCATCCATTGTCTGTTATTGTCAGTGGATCTGTGGGCAGAAACACAGTGACCAAGGCCATCCATTGTCTGTTATTGTCAGTGGATCTGTGGGCAGAAACACATGGACCAAGGCCATCCATTGTCTGTTATTGTCAGTGGATCTGTGGGCAGACCAAGGCCATCCATTGTCTGTTATTGTCAGTGGATCTGTTGGCAGACCAAGGCCATCCATTGTCTGTTATTGTCAGTGGATCTGTTGGCAGAAACACAGTGACCGAGGCCATCCATTGTCTGTTATTGTCAGTGGATCTGTTGGCAGAAACACAGTGACCAAGGCCATCCATTGTCTGTTATTGTCAGTGGATCTGTGGGCAGAAACACAGTGACCAAGGCCATCCATTGTCTGTTATTGTCAGTGGATCTGTGGGCAGAAACACAGTGACCAAGGCCATCCATTGTCTGTTATTGTCAGTGGATCTGTTGGCAGAAACACAGTGACCAAGGCCATCCATTGTCTGTTATTGTCAGTGGATCTGTGGGCAGACCAAGGCCATCCATTGTCTGTTATTGTCAGTGGATCTGTGGGCAGACCAAGGCCATCCATTGTCTGTTATTGTCAGTGGATCTGTGGGCAGAAACACAGTGACCAAGGCCATCCATTGTCTGTTATTGTCAGTGGATCTGTTGGCAGACCAAGGCCATCCATTGTCTGTTATTGTCAGTGGATCTGTGGGCAGAAACACAGTGACCAAGGCCATCCATTGTCTGTTATTGTCAGTGGATCTGTGGGCAGACCAAGGCCATCCATTGTCTGTTATTGTCAGTGGATCTGTGGGCAGAAACACAGTGACCAAGGCCATCCATTGTCTGTTATTGTCAGTGGATCTGTTGGCAGAAACACAATGACCAAGGCCATCCATTGTCTGTTATTGTCAGTGGATCTGTTGGCAGAAACACATGGACCAAGGCCATCCATTGTCTGTTATTGTCAGTGGATCTGTGGGCAGAAACACAGTGACCAAGGCCATCCATTGTCTGTTATTGTCAGTGGATCTATTGGCAGAAACACAGTGACCAAGGCCATCCATTGTCTGTTATTGTCAGTGGATCTATTGGCAGAAACACATGGACCAAGGCCATCCATTGTCTGTTATTGTCAGTGGATCTGTGGGCAGAAACACATTGACCAAGGCCATCATTTTACATCACATGGCTTTCTTTCAGCATGATATTTCTCTGCACAACGTTTCCCTGAGGCAACAACAAAAAAAGTACACAATATTTATTAAAAAAAATATATATTATGTTCGAAACCAATCAAATATGATTCTTTAGAGGTTCCTACACAAGTACATATATTTTTTTAAATGTATTGTCAAGGTATTTCTATTTAAACATGCAGCATAATGTCCTCCCCAGATGTATCTTATGTCTTCCTGAAATAATGCTCCCCCAGGTCAAACCACTCAAACTCATGATATTCTGCTTCCTGAAATAATGTCCCTCCCCCAGGTCATACATCATACTAACTTCAAAACCACTCACTCATGATATTCTACTTCCTGAAATAATGCCCCTCCCCCAGGTCATACATCATACCAACTTCAAACCACTCACTCATGATATTCTGCTTCCTGAAATAATGTCCCTCCCCAGGTCATACATCATACTAACTTCAAACCACTCACTACTTCCATGATATTCTACTTCACTGAAATAATGCCCCTCCCCAGGTCATACATCATACTAACTTCAAACCACTCACTCATGATATTCTACTTCCTGAAATAATGCCCCTCCCCCAGGTCATACATCATACTAACTTCAAACCACTCACTCATGATATTCTGCTTCCTGAAATAATGCCCCTCCCCAGGTCATACATCATACATCATGATATTCTACTTCCTGAAATAATGCCCTCCCCCAGGTCATACATCACCTAACTTCAAACCACTCACTCATGATATTCTACTTCCTGAAATAATGCCCCCTCCCCCAGGTCATACATCATACCAACTTCAAACCACTCCTCATGATATTCTACTTCCTGAAATAATGCCCCTCTCCCCAGGTCATACATCATACTAACTTCAAACCACTCACTCATGAT
>NW_026283553.1:0-6275 GCF_023373465.1 Oncorhynchus keta
GTAAGGAAGTCCCCCTGTATTGGACAAAATGAATGGCAAGTCATTGGCATCGACAAACCATATACACATTGGCCAATACCACCCAATTCGGCGTTGATTCATGCAAAGTGTATTGCAAATGCCATATGGCAATTGCCAGTTGTAACACTTTAAAAATTCAACAGGGGCAAATGCGCTCCACGGGTTTTTCATATTGATATGTAACCCAAGTCAATGTCCAAAAAGTAAAATTTTGAAAATGAAATTTTTTCAAAACTTATCACCCCTTAAAAAAGTGCTTTCTGGACCGTTTTTCGAAATTCTTTCGATTTTTTTGTCAATTACACATGTGTAAGAACTGTATGAATATACTTTTGTCCAATTTTATTATCATAATTTTTTTTTTTTTTTTTACATGCGCATAAGGAATATGTTTGTCTAATTCCATATGATTTCATAGGAAGTCAAAGTCAAAAGTCAAAATACAAAATTTTGTAAAAAACTTCACACACCCATAAAAAAGTGCTTGGGACCGTTTTTCGAAATTTTTTCGATTTTTTGTCAATTACACATGTGTAAGAACTGTATGAATATACTTTGTCCAATTTTATTATTATCATAATTTTTTTTTTTTTACATGCGCATAAGGAATATGTTTTGTCCAATTCCAATATGATTTCATAGGAAGTCAAAGTCAAAAGTCAAAAATGTCAAAATTTTGTAAAAACTTCACACACCCTTAAAAAAGTGCTTTCTGGACTTTTGAAATTCTTTCGATTTTTTTGTCAATTACACATGTGTAAGAACTGTATGAATATACTTTGTCCAATTTTATTATCGTAATTTTTTTTTTTTTTTTTTACATGCGCATAAGGAAATATGTTTGTCCAATTTCAATATGATTTCATAGAAGTCAAAAGTCAAAAGTCAAAAATGTCAAAATTTTGTAAAAACTTCACACACCCTTAAAAAGTGCTTTCTGGACCGTTTTTGAAATTCTTTCAATTTTTTTGTCAATTACACATGTGTAAGAACTGTATGAATATACTTTTTGTCCAATTTTATTATCATATTTTTTTATATATTTTTTAAATTGTGCATAAGGAATTTTTTTGTGGGCCAAATGACGTAAGAAATTTGACATGCTCAAAAATCCTGCAGAAATGCAAAATTGACTGGCCTGATGAACTCGGGATGGCCGGGCAGTGATAGTTGTTCCTTTCCATCACTCGTTGTGTTGACTTCATCATGTCCATTTTGTGATGTTTTTTCACTATATAATCATATTGCAAGTGCACGTGCATTTGCAATATGTTTCAATGTGCATTTACCATATGAAATTTGACCTTGCTCAAAAATGCAAAATTGACTGGTCTGATGAACACAGGATGGCCGAGCAGTGATAGTTGTACATTTCCATCACTCGTTGTGTTGATTTCATCATCTCCGTTAGGTGATGTTGTTTCACTATAGAATCATATTGTAAGTGCACGTGCATTTTGCAATATGTTTCAATGTGCATTTACCATATGAAATTTGACCTTGCTCAAAATGCAAAATTGACTGGTCTGATGAACACAGGATGGCCGAGCAGTGAGAGTTGTACCTTCCATCACTCGTTGTGTTGATTTCATCATGTCCATTTGTTTATGTTTTCTCACTTTTGCAAAGTCACTGTGCATTTGCAATATGGTTCAATGGGCAGGTACCATCACGAATTTGTCATGCTATAAAAATCCTGCAGGAATGTGAAATTGACTGGCCTGAAGAACACAGGATGGCCTGGCAGTGATAGTTGTTCCTTTCCATCACTCGTTGTGTTGATTTCATCATGTCCATTAGGTGATGTTTTTCACTATAGAATCATATTGCAAATGCACGTGCATTGTTGTGCAAACTGGTAACCCAAAAATAAAAATATGGTTGTAAATGCATTTACCGGGACACCTATTGTCCATGCCCGCTATGGGAGTACCCTACTACGGCCCTCTATCTATGGAGTCCGTCCTGAGTGCTTTATGGACTGTTTAAAATATTCTGATGGATACGCATGTTGTGCAACTGGTGATTGAAAATAGGCACCTGGTAACCCCCCAAAAATATGCTTGTAAATGCATTTACCGGTCATTCTGATATTAATGCTCGCTATGGGGAACACAGGATGGCCGGGCAGTGATAGTTGTACATTTCCATCACTCGTTGTGTTGATTTCATCATGTCCATTAGGTGATGTTTTACACTATAGAATCATATTGCAAGTGCACGCGCATTTGCAATATGTTTCAATGTGCATTTACCATATGAAATTTGACATGCTCAAAAATGCAAAATTGACTGGTCTGATGGACACAGAATGGCCGAGCAGTGATAGTTGTACATTTCCATCACTCGTTGTGTTGATTTCATCATGTCCATTAGGTGATGTTTTTTCACTATAGAATCATATTGCAAATGCACGTGCATTGTTGTGCAACTGGTAACCCAAAAAATAAAAAATATGGTTGTAAATGCATTTACCGACGCCATTGTCCATGCCCGCTATGGGAGTACCCTACTACGGCCCTCTCTATCTATGGAGTCCGTCCTGAGTGCTTTATGGACTGTTTAAAATATTCTGATGGATACGCATGTTGTGCAACTGGTGATTGAAAATAGGCACCTGGTAACCCCCAAAAATATGCTTGTAAATGCATTTACCGGTCATTCTGATATTAATGCTCGCTATGGGAACACAGGATGGCCGGGCAGTGATAGTTGTACATTTCCATCACTCGTTGTGTTGATTTCATCATGTCCATTAGGTGATGTTTTTTCACTATAGAATCATATGTAAGTGCACGTGCATTTGCAATATGTTTCAATGTGCATTTACCATATGAAATTTGACATGCTCAAAAATGCAAAATTGACTGGTCTGATGAACACAGGATGGCTGAGCAGTGATAGTTGTACATTTCCATCACTCGTTGTGTTGATTTCATCATGTCCATTAGGTGATGTTTTCACTATAGAATCATATTGTAAGTGCACGTGCATTTGCAATATGTTTCAATGTGCATTTACCATATGAAATTTGACATGCTCAAAAATGCTAAATTGACTGGTCTGATGAACACAGGATGGCTGAGCAGTGATAGTTGTACATTTCCATCACTCGTTGTGTTGATTTCATCATGTCCGTTAGGTGATTTTTTTCACTATAGAATCATATTGCAAATGCACGTGCATTGTTGTGCAACTGGTAACCCAAAATAAAAATATGGTTGTAAATGCATTTACCGGTCATTCTGATATTAATGCTCGCTATGGGAACACAGGATGGCCGGGCAGTGATAGTTGTACATTTCCATCACTCGTTGTGTTGATTTCATCATGTCCATTAGGTGATGTTTTTTCACTATAGAATCATATTGTAAGTGCACGTGCATTTGCAATATGTTTCAATGTGCATTTACCATATGAAATTTGACATGCTCAAAAATGCAAAATTGACTGGTCTGATGAACACAGGATGGCCGGGCAGTGATAGTTGTACATTTCCATCACTCGTTGTGTTGATTTCATTATCTCCGTTAGGTGATTTTTTTTCACTATAGAATCATATTGCAAGTGCTAGCTGCGGGTCCAGGTCAGACATTATGTGAAGGCCTATGTGAGGCGATCCGAATCCCGAGTTTTCGGCTCGATAGGTCCTTCGTGCCCGAGTAAAACCCTAATTGGTGCTGAAAATCCACTTTTCCATGCCTTGCTATGGGGTCCTTGAATGAGCTATCGGACTGAACGTTGGAGTCCGTCTCCTATGGGCCGAGCCGGTTCCAATGCACCTAGTCTTGTGTCTCTGGAGACTTTTCTAAATGTCGCCATTCGTAATGGTCAAAATGAATTGAAGTCATTGCAAATGTACGAGGCTATTTCTCGGTCCGAGAACCTTCTAGAGTCACCTAACTCACCACGCACTATCGACCCGAGGTCTAGAACAGGTTTCTAAAGTTTCGGAACTCTAGGTCTGACGGTTCTTTTTAGCCTGAACAAAGCTAACTATTGAGGCACTGTCTGTCTCTACAAACCCCAATACGTCCCTCCTTCCAAGTTGTGTGTCTGTGTGATTTAGTTTTCCTTTGAAATTTTATGGGAAAAATGACTGATTTACAGTTCATGGGGGTTGCCTAATCACACATATGAGGTTTTGGACAGATCTGACTTTTAACCCTCAAACAGCCCCTGAGACACCAATTAAGGCACTTCCGGTTGTCACAGGAAGCTATAAGTCAATACATATCCTCACTGGGCTATGCTTTTACAGAATCCTGAGTTTTAAGTCCTTACGTTAAGAATTGACTGATTTACACAGGGTTGAATGCACTATGTCTATCAAACTGCAGGCAGGTAATGGAAAACACTTTTAGGGTGATTTTAACCACTTCGGTTGGTCCAGGAAGCTAGAATCAACACAGGTAGACCTCATACTGGCCTGATGGTGCAAAGACAGGTTCATACGGCATTCATAACCCATATAGACTTCAGGGTTGAATTTAGGGGTAAAGGCAATGTATTCCTATGGGGAGAGAAGTCAATGCAAACTCTTTGAAGTAAACACCTCTTTTAACTATTAAGGGTTAATGCCACACGGTCAACGTTAGGTTTGCACGGATCGGAAGGACCTTAGGAACGTACCTGAGGTCGAATTGTGCTTCTCACTAACGGTTCTCTCACTGTCACCCAAAAACAAATGACGTTGTGGGGCAGGCTTCATTTTGGGCCTACTTTTCTAATGGTCGCTGCGCTTAGACCGGCGAGCTACGGTCAAGCGGGATATCTCGTTGAGCTCGGCACGGCCTAGAGATTATTATGTTTATGCCATTGCCTGCTCTCTGTGTCTTTGAGAACCGCACTTTTCACTCCATCCTTGCTGTGTGCGTGTGAGAGATTTTCTTTGACATCTGTTGGGAGAAATGACTGATTTACAGTTCATGAGGGTTACCTAGTCACACATATGAAGTTTTGAAAAGATCTGACCTTTTTAACCCATGGAAAACTGCCACTGTGACACCATTAAAGGCACTTCCGGTTGGCACAGGAAGCTATAAAATAAACTCATATCATGATTGGGGTATGCCTTTACAGAATCCTGAGTTTTAAGTCTTTACGTTAAGAACTGAGTTATTTACGGAGGTTTAGTGAGTGTGTGTTATTTCAGAGAAAATCATAGAAAATCACAGAAATCTCGCAGAGCTCCGCAGCACACTTTAAAAAGATTCGTAAGAACAACCTGCAACTGGATCTGTAACCGTTGAAAAAAAAAACACCTATCCGTGAACATCACCAAGGTGTCGTTATGCGATTTCTCTTAAATGACGATAGATAAATGGCTGGTTCTTTTTTATTGACACCGGAGGCTCCTTGACTTTGACGTGAAGTGGAAAATAATTTCTCTATTTTCATTTTGGACCTTTAATCCCAGATAAATGGCCATAACTCAAAAACCGTTGAGGCCTAGACGCCATCTTGTTCGGGGCCAACTGCCCATTGCCGCCCCTACGCTCACCGAGTTTCGGCTTCTAAATATTTTCAGTTTTCGAGATAAGGCCCCGTCGTGAATCGTGATGTTTTGTAGCAATAGCCATATGATTGCTTATGCCCTCTTGTGGGAATTTCCGGGACATGGGAAAAATGACATAAATCTTATTATTTTGTAAACGGAAACCGAATGTCCGACAACGTTCATTTGATGACTTCCTGGTAGGTCGGCCCTGCCGCTCGGCCCGACGCCGTCCGCGAATTTTTACAAACGATTTCGGACGTCTAGTAAGGGACCGTACATTTGCAATATGGACTTTCTCACTAACCATACAGGTACTGCCGAAATCTTCCTTAAGGTATGGAAGGGAGGATGAGAGATGGCGTTGGTTGGAAGGAGGATGAGGAGATGGCGTTGGTTGGAAGGGAGGATGAGGAGATGGCATTGGTTGGATGGGAGGATGAGGAGATGGCATTGGTTGGATGGGAGGATGAGGAGATGGCGTTGGTTGGATGGGAGGATGAGGAGATGGCGTTGGTTGGAAGGAGGATGAGGAGATGGCGTTGGTTGGACGAGGATGAGAGATGGCGTTGGTTGGACGGGAGGATGAGGAGATGGCGTTGGCCCCGGACGGGGAGGATGAGGAGATGGCATTGGTTGGACGGGAGGATGAGAGGGCATTGGTTGGACGGGAGGATGAGGAGATGGCATTGGTTGGACAGGAGGATGAGAGGGCGTTGGTTGGACGGGAGGATGAGGAGATGGCGTTGGTTGGACA
>NW_026283554.1:0-37911 GCF_023373465.1 Oncorhynchus keta
TGTAAATGGCTGTGTGTAGTTGTACTTGTGTAAATGGCTGTGTGTAGTTGTACTTGTGTAAATGGCTGTGTGTGTAGTTGTACTTGTGTAAATGGCTGTGTGTAGTTGTACTTGTGTAAATGGCTGTGTGTGTAGTTGTACTTGTGTAAATGGCTGTGTGTAGATCTACTTGTGTAAATGGTTGTGTGTAGATCTACTTGTGTAAATGGCTGTGTGTAGTTGTACTTGTGTAGTACACTATGTTTGATCACTTTCATCAAAATGAAAGGTACAAACTTCCGGCGTACCTAATCTCAAAAACAAAGACATGGCTACAGTAGACCCCCATGTTCTGCTTTCTATACCCTCTCTGTCTCCTCTCTCTCGCTCTCTCTCTCTGTCTCTCTCTCTCGCTCTCTCTCGCTCTCTCTCGCTCTCTCTCTCATTTCTCTCTCCCTTGCTCGCTCTCTTTCTCTCTATTTCTCTCGCTCTCTCTCTCGCTTGCTCCATCGCTCTCTCACTCTCTCTCCTTTCCTACCCTGGCTATCCCTCCATCATTCATGCTCTGAGGGTAACCTCAGTCAGGGAATCACAAGACTGTTTTGGAGGGAGGCGGCTTTGTCACCTAACGTTGAGCTGAAACTCCAGCAGCCTCTGATCAGTACTGTTTCCGCCACTAACACCCGACCTCCTGGGTGGATCAGATGGTAGAGAGTGGTGCTTACACCACCAGGGTTGTGGATCAGATGGTAGAGAGTGGTGCTTACACCACCAGGGTTGTGGATCAGATGGTAGAGAGTGGTGTTACACCACCAGGGTTGTGGGTCAGATGGTAGAGTGGTGTTACACCACCAGGGTTGTGGATCAGATGGTAGGAGTGGTGCTTACACCACCAGGGTTGTGGTCAGATGGGAGAGTGGTTTGTCACCAGATGGTAGAGTGGTGCTTACACCACCAGGGTTGTGGTGATTTCAGATGGTAGAGAGTGGTGCTTACACCACCAGGGTTGTGGGTCACCAGGGTTGTGGGTCAGATGGTAGAGAGTGGTGTAGAGTGGGAGTGGTGCTTACACCACCAGGGTTGTGGATCAGATGGTAGAGAGTGGTGCTTACACCACCAGGGTTGTGGATCAGATGGTAGAGAGTGGTGTTACACCACCAGGGTTGTGGATCAGATGGTAGAGAGTGGTGTTACACCACCAGGGTTGTGGATCAGATGGTAGAGAGTGGTGCTTACACCACCAGGGTTGTGGATCAGATGGTAGAGAGTGGTGCTTACACCACCAGGGTTGTGGATCAGATGGTAGAGAGTGGTGTTGTATCAGATGGTGAGGGTGGTGCTTACACCACCAGGGTTGTGGATCAGATGGTAGAGAGTGGTGTTACACCACCAGGGTTGTGGATCAGATGGTTACACCACCAGGGTTGTGGATCAGATGGTAGAGAGTGGTGCTTACACCACCAGGGTTGTGGATCAGATGGTAGAGAGTGGTGCTTACACCACCAGGGTTGTGGATCAGATGGTAGAGAGTGGTGCTTACACCACCAGGGTTGTGGATCAGATGGTAGAGAGTGGTGTTACACCACCAGGGTTGTGGATCAGATGGTAGAGAGTGGTGTTACACCACCAGGGTTGTGGATCAGATGGTAGAGAGTGGTGCTTACACCACCAGGGTTGTGGATCAGATGGTAGAGAGTGGTGCTTACACCACCAGGGTTGTGGATCAGATGGTAGAGAGTGGTACCAGGGTTTGGATCAGATGGTAGAGACCACCAGGGTTGTGGATCAGATGGTAGAGAGTGGTGTACACCACCAGGGTTGTGGGTCAGAGTGGTGGTTACACCACCAGGGTTGTGGATCAGATGGTAGAGAGTGGTGTTACACCACCAGGGTTGTGGATCAGATGGTAGAGAGTGGTGTTACACCACCAGGGTTGTGGATCAGATGGTAGAGAGTGGTGCTTACACCACCAGGGTTGTGGATCAGATGGTAGAGAGTGGTGTTACACCACCAGGGTTGTGGATCAGATGGTAGAGAGTGGTGTTACACCACCAGGGTTGTGGGTCAGATGGTAGAGAGTGGTGTTACACCACCAGGGTTGTGGGTCAGATGGTAGAGAGTGGTGTTACACCACCAGGGTTGTGGGTCAGATGGTAGAGAGTGGTGTTACACCACCAGGGTTGTGGATCAGAGACCCGGGGCCACCCATACGTAAAATGGATGCATGTTGATGAGCATGACTGTAAGTTGCTTTGGATAAGTTGCTGTTGAATGACACATGTTAATAGTATTAGTCCAATAGACCCCAGGTATCTCTTAAACCAGCAACACCAGTTATCTTATAAACCACCAACACCAGGTCAAATTCATTAGACCCCAGGTATCTCTTAAACCAGCAACACCAGGTATCTCTTAAACCAGCAACACCAGGTCATATTCATTAGACCCCAGGTATCTCTTAAACCAGCAACACCAGGTATCTCTTAAACCAGCAACACCAGGTCATATTCATTAGACCCCAGGTATCTCTTAAACCAGCAACACCAGGTCATATTCATTAGACCCCAGGTATCTCTTAAACCAGCAACACCAGGTATCTCTTAAACCAGCAACACCAGGTCATATTCATTAGACCCCAGGTATCTCTTAAACCAGCAACACCAGGTCATATTCATTAGACCCCAGGTATCTCTTAAACCAGCAACACCAGGTCATGTTCATTAAACACCAAACTGATAACACAGAGAAGGAATACCAAGACTTGTCCAATGAGAAACCTTCATGTTCATTTTTGTATTTTTAATACTTTGTACCCTACTGAATACGATCCTGGGGTGTATTCAGCGAGCCACCCCCTCCCCCCAGCTCTCTCTCTCTCTCTGTCTCTCTGACTCTGTCTCTGTCTCTCTCCCCTCCCCCATCTATCTCTCCCTCCCCTTATCTCTCTCCCTATCTCTGGCTTCACACAGAGACCTTCTAGTGATGATGACTGATGAAACAAATGTGACTTTTGACCCAGTATATCTTTTCATATTAGACTCACTTGATTCCAGTGTCTTCCTTTCCGTCAGAGTGGGGTCACTCTACACAGTAACCAATCACAGGGCTTGTATCACCTCAGGACAAGACATGATCATAAATGCTGGTTGTCTGAAGAAATGGTGCTTTGCAAATAAGTTCTCTCAGTGTGGAAGTTGTATTATTCCTGTTATTAGTCAATAATAAATGTATTATAACATGCTCATCTCTCTCCCTCCCCTCCCTCCCTCCCTCCCTCCCTCCCTCCCTCCCTCCCTCCCTCCCTCCCTCCCTCCCTCCCTCCCTCCCTCCCTCCCTCCCTCCCTCCCCTCCCTCCCTCCCTCCCCCTCCCTCCCTCCCCGTCCTCCCCCAGTCTCTGGTCTTCCTAGCCTGTATATCAGCTGCTGGACTAGTCCTGAGCCTCCTGCTGCTGTCTGTCTACCTGACCAGTGTGTGCTGCTGCAGGAAGGAGGAGGAGGAGACCAAGAGGCCTGACTCCTGCTGTGTCTCCTGGACCGCTGTCATCACTGGGCTCATCCTATGGTGAGTAGTACCACTGTAACTGATTGTATCTAACAGTACTGTACTACAGTAGTAGTGTTACTGGGACCTTTCTTCAATCTGTCCTGGGTGAGGTTCATCCTATGGTGAGTAGTACCACTGTATCTGTCACGCCTTGGTCTTAGTATTTTGTGTTTTCTTTATTTATTTGGTCAGGCCAGGGTGTGACATGGGTTATTGTGGTGTGTTTTTTTGTCCTGGGGTTTTGTGGGGTGTCTACGTAGTCTATGGCTGCCTGAGGCGGTTCTCAATCAGAGTCAGGTGATTATCGTTGTCTCTGATTGGGAGCCATATTTAGGCAGCCATATTCTGTGAATGTTTCGTGGGTGATTGTTCCTGTCTTTGTGTTTGCACCAGATAGGGCTGTTTCGGTTTTCGTTATTTCATTTAGTTATTTTTGTAGTTTCTGTATGTATAGGTTTCCTTCATTAAAATATATCATGAATCATCATCACGCTGCATTTTGGTCCGATCCTTGTTCTACCTCTTCGTCAGAGGAGGAGATAGAAGAGAGCCGTTACAGTATCTAACAGTACTGTACTGCAGTAGTAGTGTTACTGGGACCTTTCTTCAATCTGTCCCGGGTGAGGTTCATCCTATGGTGAGAGGTGTTGTCTTATATTACAGAATTACAAGCCAAGGTCTTTTAAAGGCAGTATGCAAGGCACAGACGTTCGCTTCACCTAGCCAAGTTCCGCTAGAAGCAAACCAAATCTAGTATGTGGGGCTCCTTTAGTGTCTCGATCAGGGTTCTACAACTCTGGTTCTGTGATAGTGATGTACCACAGCTGGTGTAGCTAATCAAGGTCCTGGCCAGCAGCTAATTAGTCAAATAAAGTGTTTAGGGTTGGAGTGAAACTCCAGGAGGGGAATTGGACAACCCTAGACCGCCCTCCTGTGTTCTTGGAAAAGGCTTTGATGTGATCTTTGACATTCAGGAGTTGACCTCTGACCTCATTAACTCACACACACAGGCTGAGTGCTGAAGAGACCAGATGGTCACTTTGGCCTGATCCACTTTGACACCGGATGTTGTAGACTTGAGGTCACTGTGACTAACCATGTTCCCTGATGACAGTCCTGCTCTCATTGTGTCTAAAGCAGACTACACTATGCACTGTCTACCCTACACTATCACTAGACTACATTACCCTACACTATCTAGTCACGTGTCCTGGGTGTGCACAGAACAGTGTCCATTGAGGCGTTATCCTTTGTCCTCTGAGATTGTGGTTTGCAATGTACAATGTGCAGTTGTGTGTTGTTTCACTGCCACAACCACAAAGTCCCTTTTGGATCTGTATGTTGGGCTGCCCACCTCATCACTATAGGACCTGCCCACCTCATCACTATAGGACCTGCCCACCTCATCACTATAGGACCTGCCCACCTCATCACTATAGGACCTGCCCACCTCATCACTATAGGACCTGCCCACCTCATCACTATAGGACCTGCCCACCTCATCACTATAGGACCTGCCCACCTCATCACTATAGGACCTGCCCACCTCATCACTATAGGACCTGCCCACCTCAACACTATAGGACCTGCCCAACTCATCACTATAGGACCTGCCCACCTCATCACTATAGGACCTGCCCACCTCATCACTATAGGACCTGCCCACCTCATCACTATAGGACCTGCCCACCTCATCACTATAGGACCTGCCCACCTCATCACTATAGGACCTGCCCACCTCATCACTATAGGACCTGCCCACCTCATCACTATAGGACCTGCCCACCTCATCACTATAGGACCTGCCCACCTCATCACTATAGGACCTGCCCACCTCATCACTATAGGACCTGCCCACCTCAACACTATAGGACCTGCCCAACTCATCACTATAGGACCTGCCCACCTCATCACTATAGGACCTGCCCACCTCAACACTATAGGACCTGCCCAACTCATCACTATAGGACCTGCCCACCTCATCACTATAGGACCTGCCCACCTCATCACTATAGGACCTGCCCACCTCATCACTATAGGACCTGCCCACCTCATCACTATAGGACCTGCCCACCTCATCACTATAGGACCTGTAGGGCTGCCCACCTCATCACTATAGGACCTGTAGGGCTGCCCACCTCATCACTATAGGACCTGTTGGGCTGCCCACCTCATCACTATAGGACCTGCCCACCTCATCACTATAGGACCTGTAGGGCTGCCCACCTCATCACTATAGGACATGTAGGGCTGCCCACCTCATCACTATAGGACCTGTTGGGCTGCCCACCTCATCACTATAGGACCTGTAGGGCTGCCCACCTCATCACTATAGGACCTGTTGGGCTGCCCACATCATCACTATAGGACCTATAGGGCAGCCCACCTCATCACTATAGGACCTATAGGGCAGCCCACCTCATCACTATAGGACATGTAGGGCAGCCCACCTCATCACTATAGGACCAGTAGGGCTGCCCATCTCATCATCACTATAGGACCTGTTGGGCTGCCCACCTCATCACTATAGGACCTGTAGGGCTGCCCATCTCATCATTGCTATAGGACCTGTTGGGCTGCCCACCTCATCACTATAGGACCTGTAGGGCTGCCCACCTCATCACTATAGTACCTGTAGGGCTGCCCACCTCATCACTATAGGACCTGTAGGGCTGCCCACCTCATCACTATAGTACCTGTAGGGCTACCCACCTCATCACTATAGTACCTGTAGGGCTGCCCACCTCATCACTATAGGACCTGTAGGGCTGCCCACCTCATCACTATAGGACCTGCAGGGCTTGAAAGAGAACAACAAACGATTCCT
The DNA here is from genome assembly GCF_023373465.1 of Oncorhynchus keta. NCBI lineage: Eukaryota > Metazoa > Chordata > Actinopteri > Salmoniformes > Salmonidae > Oncorhynchus > Oncorhynchus keta. The sequence continues at coordinate 6,350 of NW_026283554.1, forward strand.
CCTCTCAATGAAATAGAACATCAAATTATTCCCCCTCGCCAAAGTGCTTGATTGAGTTGGCACTGTGAAGAGCTTAATCTTGTGACAGAGCTCTAAGTGCTGAAGGTAATTGAGTTAGTTAGCTGATAACATTCCAGGGCGGGGGGACAAACCCAGCTCTGATTGGTCTCTCTTACACCAAACCTAGTGTGGTGCTAAGTGCTATGGCATGATGCTGTTCAGCCTGAACAAGGAGCGCTGTGTAAACTCTTGAATGTCTGGGCTCTGAACGGCTCTCCATTAACATTTTAAAGCTCACACAATTCAGCAACCTCCCCCCCTGTAGGAAATACTATCTTAGTATTATGACATGAAATGTGTTAACCCTTCACTGTCTGGGGCCAGACTGCAAACGTGACTTTGTGTTCACAGAGCATTCAGCTTACTACCCATATATGAAATACTATCTTATCTCATTTTGAAAAGCATAATAAAATGTTTATTTAACCAACAAGTGCTGCGTGAAACCTTTTCTGTCTGGGTTCTGGTTGGCTTTCACCTTTCCTCAGTACAGCTGGTCTAGTAAAACCTCTACTATTGTGGTGATATAACTAAACAGGCTCACAGCTTTCAGTTAACTACTCCTGTAGGAAATAAAATACAACTATAATATTTGTGCCTGGACTTTTGGGCAAATATCAGTTTCCCTTTTCTACAGCCAAGCCAACCTGGAACCTTGGTCATGTAACTTTGGGAATGGCCAAGCCAACCTGGAACCTTGGTCATGTAACTTTGGGAATGTGTTTTATGGTGTTTATGTAAGTAAGCATTTCACTGTGAATTCTACACCTGTTGTATTCGGCGCATGTGACCAATACAATTTGATTTGATTTCTGTAATTGTCCATGTGGTTGCTGTAATAGTGGAAAAGCCTAGTGACACTAACACATTAATGACCTCTGTCCTCCACCTCTCAGCTACTCACCTTCTCCACAAGAGCCTTAGTGACTGGATGCTCTGTCCTGGTCTTAAATGAGGTCCTGTTCTTGTTAATGTGATTTGGGAATGTGGTTTGGTTTCCTGTACAAGGTTATTTTCAGATGTGGTCTTCCATAAATCAACAAGCTCAATAACAGTCGTTTGTCTGATGTCGCTCCTCTCATCTGGTGGCTGAGTTGTTGGACAGGAGACGTCTACTGAAAGATGTTTCAACGTTGCCTTGGAGGGAAACTGTGTCCTTGATTCGCTATAGCTAGTTGGGTTTAGTGCTGGGCTGGAACAAAAGTGTGTAATGCCCGTTGCAGCCCCCAGGACTAGTGCCCACCGATAGCCTGTTGTTTTTATGTTGTCTAATGGTTTTTATTATAACCCGAAGACTTTAATCCAATAGCCTGGCTTTTTATTTCTCTGTCCTTTGTGTTATGAGTCACAGGGTTTTAATGATTGGATGATGTCACCGGGCAGTTTCATGTTATATCACATGTTATTCCATTCTATTACCTTCTCTAATTGGAATATATCATTCTGATTAACTTGGACTCTTGGATCATTCAACCAGGCCTAACATGTTAGATGGTATGGGTGGAGATAGTGACTGTTGTATCATTCAACCAGGCCTAACATGTTAGATGGTATGGGTGGAGATAGTGACTGTTGTATCATTCAACCAGGCCTAACATGTTAGATGGTATGGGTGGAGATAGTGTTGTATCATTCAACCAGGCCTAACATGTTAGATGGTATGGGTGGAGGTAGTGTTGTATCATTCAACCAGGCCTAACATGTTAGATGGTATGGGTGGAGGTAGTGTTGTATCATTCAACCAGGCCTAACATGTTAGATGGTATGGGTGGAGATAGTGACTGTTGTATCATTCAACCAGGCCTAACATGTTAGATGGTATGGGTGGAGGTAGTGTTGTATCATTCAACCAGGCCTAACATGTTAGATGGTATGGGTGGAGATAGTGACTGTTGTATCATTCAACCAGGCCTAACATGTTAGATGGTATGGGTGGAGATAGTGACTGTTGTATCATTCAACCAGGCCTAACATGTTAGATGGTATGGGTGGAGGTAGTGTTGTATCATTCAACCAGGCCTAACATGTTAGATGGTATGGGTGGAGGTAGTGTTGTATCATTCAACCAGGCCTAACATGTTAGATGGTATGGGTGGAGGTAGTGTTGTATCATTCAACCAGGCCTAACATGTTAGATGGTATGGGTGGAGGTAGTGTTGTATCATTCAACCAGGCCTAACATGTTAGATGGTATGGGTGGAGGTAGTGTTGTATCACTCAACCAGGCCTAACATGTTAGATGGTATGGGTGGAGGTAGTGTTGTATCATTCAACCAGGCCTAACATGTTAGATGGTATGGGTGGAGGTAGTGTTGTATCATTCAACCAGGCCTAACATGTTAGATGGTATGGGTGGAGGTAGTGTTGTATCATTCAACCAGGCCTAACATGTTAGATGGTATGGGTGGAGGTAGTGTTGTATCACTCAACCAGGCCTAACATGTTAGATGGTATGGGTGGAGGTAGTGTTGTAACATTCAACCAGGCCTAACATGTTAGATGGTATGGGTGGAGGTAGTGTTGTATCATTCAACCAGGCCTAACATGTTAGATGGTATGGGTGGAGGTAGTGTTGTATCACTCAACCAGGCCTAACATGTTAGATGGTATGGGTGGAGGTAGTGTTGTATCATTCAACCAGGCCTAACATGTTAGATGGTATGGGTGGAGGTAGTGTTGTAACATTCAACCAGGCCTAACATGTTAGATGGTATGGGTGGAGGTAGTGTTGTAACATTCAACCAGGCCTAACATGTTAGATGGTATGGGTGGAGGTAGTGTTGTATCATTCAACCAGGCCTAACATGTTAGATGGTATGGGTGGAGGTAGTGTTGTATCATTCAACCAGGCCTAACATGTTAGATGGTATGGGTGGAGGTAGTGTTGTATCATTCAACCAGGCCTAACATGTTAGATGATATGGGTGGAGGTAGTGTTGTATCATTCAACCAGGCCTAACATGTTAGATGGTATGGGTGGAGGTAGTGTTGTATCATTCAACCAGGCCTAACATGTTAGATGGTATGGGTGGAGGTAGTGTTGTAACATTCAACCAGGCCTAACATGTTAGATGGTATGGGTGGAGGTAGTGTTGTATCATTCAACCAGGCCTAACATGTTAGATGGTATGGGTGGAGGTAGTGTTGTATCATTCAACCAGGCCTAACATGTTAGATGGTATGGGTGGAGATAGTGACTGTTGTATCATTCAACCAGGCCTAACATGTTAGATGGTATGGGTGGAGATAGTGACTGTTGTATCATTCAACCAGGCCTAACATGTTAGATGGTATGGGTGGAGGTAGTGTTGTATCATTCAACCAGGCCTAACATGTTAGATGGTATGGGTGGAGGTAGTGTTGTATCATTCAACCAGGCCTAACATGTTAGATGGTATGGGTGGAGGTAGTGTTGTATCATTCAACCAGGCCTAACATGTTAGATGGTATGGGTGGAGGTAGTGTTGTATCATTCAACCAGGCCTAACATGTTAGATGGTATGGGTGGAGGTAGTGACTGTTGGATCTGTAAGGGAATTCAGCCCTATGTTTATACAAGTGACCACAGGAAACTTCTTTGATCAGAGGTTAGTTTGTTTAATAAGGATTGAGACCCGGAGTTTACACTTACAGCAATTTACAAACAAGACACTCAGTTCTCAAGATCGTGTTGCCCCTTAACTTTAATACAACATAAACTCATAAATAATAGTTGCTAATACATAAGATGTTTCTGCTAGGCGGAGTTCAGGTTATTATTATTATCCCAATCCTTCTTCCTCCTATTTGCTATCATGTACTAGCAGAAGTAAGACTGGAACATAGCATCAACAGGAACTGAAAATATAGTTTCAACAAGCAGGCATATGACTTTTGTACAGTTGACCTCTTCATGCACTTGCAAAGTCTACCACTGATTCTTAATCTCAAACTGAAGCAAAACATGAATCATTGTACTTTTGTAATCACAGGTAGAATTGTAATGTACAGATATTATAAAATTTCTTTCAGATGATTCAACCAGGCCTAACATGTTAGATGGTATGGGTGGAGGTAGTGTAGTGACTGTTGTATCATTGAGTCAGAGGATGTGAGTGGAGTGGAGCTGGAGACAGGAGTGGAGCTGGAGAGAGGAGTGGAGTGAGGAGCGGAGCTGGAGAGAGGAGTGGAGCTGGAGTGGAGCTGGAGTGAGGAGTGGAGCTGAAGTGGAGCTGGAGAGAGGAGTGGAGTGGAGCTGGAGAGAGGAGTGGAGCTGGAGTGAGGAGTGGAGCTGAAGTGGAGCTGGAGAGAGGAGTGGAGTGGCGCTGGAGTGAGGAGTGGAGCTGAAGTTGAGCTGGAGAGAGGAGTGGAGTGGAGCTGGAGTGAGGAGCGGAGCTGGAATGAGGAGCGGAGCTGAAGTGGAGCTGGAGAGAGGAGTGGAGTGGAGCTGGAGTGAGGAGCGGAGCTGGAATGAGGAGCGGAGCTGGAATGAGGAGCGGAGCTGGAATGAGGAGCGGAGCTGGAATGAGGAGCGGAGCTGGAATGAGGAGTGGAGCTGGAGTGGACCTGGAGAGAGGAGTGGAGTGGAGCTGAAGTGGAGCTGGAGAGAGGAGTGGAGTGGAGCTGGAGTGAGGAGTGGAGCTGAAGTGGAGCTGGAGAGAGGAGTGGAGTGGAGCTGAAGTGGAGCTGGAGAGAGGAGTGGAGTGGAGCTGGAGTGAGGAGCGGAGCTGGAATGAGGAGCGGAGTGGAGCTGGAATGAGGAGCGGAGCTGGAATGAGGAGCGGAGCTGGAATGAGGAGCGGAGCTGGAATGAGGAGCGGAGCTGGAATGAGGAGCGGAGCTGGAATGAGGAGCGGAGCTGGAATGAGGAGCGGAGCGTGCCCAATTTGACTGGTGTGCAGAGCTCTTCTCCTCCGCTCCATTACCGCTCCAGTAGCGCTCAGTTCACCAGCTCAGGGCATGTCCGGCCCAGCATGCATTTGCGTGCTGCTACCTATAGCCCCTTGCTTTAGCTACTGTCATGGAGTTCACTAAATATGTTCATAAAGAAACTGGTAAACACACAGGTGTGAAATCAAGGTGACTTACACAGATGAGGAGGACCAAGAGAGGGAGTGAGGTAATGTAGTGTTGTCACTGATCCCTCCAGAACTTTCATTACGCACACCTGGCCCCTATTCCCACTGATTGTATTGGTATATACAGTGGGGCAAAAAAGTATTTAGTCAGCCACCAATTGTGCAAGTTCTCCCACTTAAAAAGATGAGAGAGGCCTGTAATTTTCATCATAGGTACACTATGACAGACAAAATTAGAAAAAAAATCCAGAAAATAACACTATAGGATTTTTTATGAATTTATTTGCAAATTATGGTGGAAAATAAGTATTTGGTCAATAACAAAAGTTTATCTCAATACTTTGTTATATACCCTTTGTTGGCAATGACAGAGGTCAAACATTTTCTGCAAGTCTTCACAAGGTTGAAGTGTACCTATGATGAAAATTACAGGCCTCTCTCATCTTTTTAAGTGGGAGAACTTGCACAATTGGTGGCTGACTAAATACTTTTTTGCCCCATTGTATGTGCCCTTTGGTTTCCATTGGGCGGTCGATTATTGTTACTATGTCTGTTGGTGTGTGTGAGTGCCTGTGCTGTGTGTTTTGTCTTTCGTGCCCTTGTGGATTGCACAGATGATTACGTGTCTCGTCCTGTGTGTTCATCATTGTGCGCGTGTTATTTATTCGAGGTGCTCCTCACTCTTTTGTTTTGGGTTTCCACCCTGTGTTTTGTTACGTGTTTGTTTGGTCTTCGTCCCCGTGCCTTTACACGGCACGCCGTCATTTAGGCTTCATTTTAGAAAACTCTTACGCATTCCTGCGCCTGTCTCTCGATCCTTCATGCCGACGTGACAAGTGTCCACAACTAAAGATTCATTGTGGAATCTGAAAAGACACGTATCCCAAAAGCATGATGGGATACTTCCTACGTGCTAACAGAAAGGAATGAGGTGTGTAGATAACTGTGTCATTGTAGCAACGTTTTTATTTACAAAAAATCTGATCTCTTAAAAGTTTAATTCATTTTTGTTTATTATTTATACAATATGTCGTAATTGATTGTGGCTCAATAGGCCTGGCTTATTTTCATTTTCAAGGAGCTTTCCGTTTTGATTGGGTTATTTAGCCTAAAAACCTTCAGGCCTACATACTGTATGGAAAACATAAATAAACTATCTCTGCCCAGCCTGGGGTGTTTATCATCCCCATTGGCCCTGCCAGTGTAGAGAGGATAGTCTCCTCTGCTGGCCGGATCTCCAGAAACCATTGCTTGAGCATGAAGCCACAGACTGGCCAAACTCATGTTTCTAAAAATGAATTTAAAGGCACTGTAGACTGAGCCTAATAAGGAATTTTTCTTTTAATTTGTATTTAATTCTAAATAAGTCACAACTTATAGACTATAATGATTTAATACAACCAAATGTTATTTAAATGCTGAGAGCTTTAAGTCCCTACCAGCCTATTGTGTCCCACTCGCAAATGCTTCATAATGTGTTTCATTGTAGGTTATAGCCTTGAAATAGTAAACTACTTTAGACAAGAGCCCTATGGCCAATGGCACCCTATTCACTATACAGTGCACTGCTTTAGACCAGAGCCCTGTGTACACTATATAGGAAATGGGTTGGCATTTGGGACGCAAACAGAGATCCTCATGCAGGAAATACAGACATCTGCACCCGACACAACAAAAGTAGCTAAGGTGCCGTTAGATAAGTGATTTGCTCTCTCTGACGAAGATGTGACTGAATGCTTGGCAAATAAATTACTGTCCTTTATGGATATAAGTATGCTGAGGTGTCTTCCTTCAGTAGAGATCTTAGTGCAGCTTTTGTATGCAGATCTGTGAGAGAGGGATAGAGAGAGAGAGAGAGTGATGGAGAGAGAGAGAGAGAGAGTGATGGAGAGAGCTAAGAGTGACGGAGAGAGCAGAGAGTGGCGGAGAGAGACGGAGGGAGAGAGAGAGAGATGGAGGGAGACGGAGAGAGAGAGAAAGCGAGAGAGAGTGACAGAGAGTGACAGAGTGACAGAGAGAGACAGAGAGAGAGCAGAGACAGAGAGAGAGAGAGAAAGCGAGAGAGAGTGACAGAGAGTGACAGAGAGTGACAGAGAGAGACAGAGTGAGACAGAGAGAGAGCAGAGACAGAGAGAGAGAGAGCGCTGGAGCACTTGGTCTAGCAGTGTGTGTAGTGGAGCACAGTAATACTATCAGGGTACAAATTGTATTTTATAAAGCCTGCATGTGCTGGGTTTGAACTTTTGGGACTATTCCATTGGTTACATTGTGACAACGAGGCAATCCCGATTAAGTACAGCTGGGAGAAAACAACCACTTTGAAGTCATGTGTGTGTAGCAGCACTGTACCTCTATAGCTCAGTGTTATTTAACCCTGGTCCTGGGGACACAGGGGGGGTTTTACACTAACTCATCATCAAACCTTTGACTAGTGGAATCAGGTGTGATAATGCCAGGGCATGCTGGAGTAATGGACGGTAGAGATACAGACCATCCTAGTCTCAGGGTTCTGGGGTAATGGACGGAAGAGAGACAGGACCATCCTAGTCTCAGGGTTCTGGAGTAATGGACTGTAGAGATACAGACCATCCTAGTCTCAGGGTTCTGGAGTAATGGACGGTGGAGAGACAGGACCATCCTAGTCTCAGGGTTCTGGAGTAATGGACTGTAGAGATACAAACCATCCTAGTCTCAGGGTTCTGGAGTAATGGACGGTAGAGATACAGACCATCCTAGTCTCAGGGTTCTGGAGTAATGGACGGTAGAGAAACAGGACCATCCCAGGTCTCAGGGTTCTGGAGTAATGGACGGTGGAGATATAGACCATCCTATTCTCAGGGTTCTGGAGTAATGGACGGTGGAGATATAGACCATCCTAGTCTCAGGGTTCTGGAGTAATGGACGGTAGAGATACAGACCATCCTAGTCTCAGGGTTCTGGAGTAATGGACGGTAGAGAGACAGGACCATCCTAGTCTCAGGGTTCTGGAGTAATGGACTGTAGAGATACAGACCATCCTAGTCTCAGGGTTCTGGAGTAATGGACGGTAGAGATACAGACCATCCTAGTCAGGGTTCTGGAGTTCTGGAGTAATGGAGGGTTCTGGAGTAGAGATACAGACCATCCTAGTCTCAGGGTTCTGGAGTAATGGACGGTAGAGATACAGACCATCCTAGTCTCAGGGTTCTGGAGGACCATCCTAGTCTCAGGGTTCTGGAGTAATGGACGGTAGAGATACAGACCATCCTAGTCTCAGGGTTCTGGAGTAATGGACGGTAGAGATACAGACCATCCTAGTCTCAGGGTTCTGGAGTAATGGACGGTAGAGATACAGACCATCCTAGTCTCAGGGTTCTGGAGTAATGGACGGTAGAGATACAGGACCATCCTAGTCTCAGGGTTCTGGAGTAATGGACGGTAGAGATACAGACCATCCTAGTCTCAGGGTTCTGGAGTAATGGACGGTAGAGATACAGACCATCCTAGTCTCAGGGTTCTGGAGTAATGGACGGTAGAGAGACAGACCATCCTAGTCTCAGGGTTCTGGAGTAATGGACGGTAGAGATACAGACCATCCTAGTCTCAGGGTTCTGGAGTAATGGACGGTAGAGATACAGACCATCCTAGTCTCAGGGTTCTGGAGTAATGGACGGTAGAGATACAGACCATCCTAGTCTCAGGGTTCTGGAGTAATGGACGGTAGAGATACAGACTCTGGTATCAATCATGGTTATGATGCTCCAGAGACAGGGTGCACAGTGGTACATACTCTCTCCCTCTCTCTCTCTCACTCACACACACACACACACACACGCACATATGCACACACTTACAGGATGTGCTTCCGTCATAACACCTCTCCCACTGCCTCTGGCTCTCCGGTGGGGGGTGATAACAGTATGCTTGTTCTGTCCATCTGGCTGCCTGCATCTGTTTAAAGATGTCTTATATTCATTCTGTGGTGTGGACCATAACATAATGCTTTTATTGCAGCAGGTGGTGATACTCCACAAGTGGTTCATTGAACATATTAAACCAAAAATGTGGGCATTTAAATCAGAAGTGAAGTGTTCTACCTAGTAACAATGATTTAAATGTGTTGAATCACAAAATTCTCTGCTCTGCTACTCTCCCTCTCTCTGTTTTCCTGGCCAGACTCTAGAACATCGGCAGTTAGTTCAGGACCAGACTCTAGAACATTGGTAGTTAGTTAATGACCAGACTCTAGAACATTGGCAGTTAGTTAGTGACCAGACTCAAGAACATTGGCAGTTAGTTAGTGACCAGACTCTAGAACACCGGCAGTTAGTTCAGGACCAGACTCTAGAACATTGGTAGTTAGTTAATGACCAGACTCTAGAACATTGGCAGTTAGTTAGTGACCAGACTCAAGAACATTGGCAGTTAGTTAGTGACCAGACTCTAGAACATTGGCAGTTAGTTAGTGACCAGACTCAAGGACATTGGCAGTTAGTTAGTGACCAGACTCAAGAACATTGGCAGTTAGTTAGTGACCAGACTCTAGAACATTGGCAGTTAGTTAGTGACCAGACTCAAGGACATTGGCAGTTAGTTAGTGACCAGACTCAAGAACATTGGCAGTTAGTTAGTGACCAGACTCTAGAACATTGGCAGTTAGTTAGTGACCAGACTCTAGAACATCGGCAGTTAGTTAGTGACCAGACTCTAGAACATCGGCAGTTAGTGACCAGACTCTAGAACATTGTCAGTTAGTTAGGTACCAGACTCTAGAACATTGCCAGTTAGTTAGTGCCCAGACTCTAGAACATGTGCAGTTAGTTAGTGCCCAGACTCTAGAACATGTGCAGTTAGTTAGTGCCCAGACTCTAGAACATTGGCAGTTAGTTAGGGACCAGACTCTAGAACATGTGCAGTTAGTTAGTGACCAGACTCCAGAACATTGGCAGTTAGTTAGTGACCAGACTCTAGAACATTGGCAGTTAGTTAGGGACCAGACTCTAGAACATGTGCAGTTAGTTAGTGACCAGACTCCAGAACATTGGCAGTTATTTAGTGACCAGACTCTAGAACATTGGCAGTTAGTTAGGGACCAGACTCTAGAACATCGGCAGTTAGTTAGTGCCCAGACTCTAGAACATGTGCAGTTAGTTAGTGACCAGACTAGAACATTGGCAGCTAGTGAATGACTGAAGGATATGAAGGTCAGTGTGCATACAGGGTGGGATGGGGGTTGGTGCACCATGACAGAGTCTGCTCTGTCCAATACAGTGATTGATGACATCCTCAGGGACACAGAACCTCCCTAAAACCTGTCCCAGTGTGTCTAACCTATGACCTCTAACATAATGACCTCACTGGTACCAGATGTGATGGACAAGTATCATTATTAATGGGGGACATGAGTACAGGTCTACTGGGAGGTAGTAGCGTTGTAATGTCTAGGCAAACGTGTCCTGTTACAACACAGCCTAAAGGAACGTTGAGAATGCATGGTGCCAGACAGGTTTCTGTCTGTGTCTCGTCCCTTGGGGATGTGGTTTTGGGGATTTGGGTTGATTTAACCCTTTGACACGTACGAACACACCAGTCTGATCATTCAACAGTGGTCTCTGCAGTGTTCGCTCAAACCGGGGTGATTAGAACACCTATTTGATTTTTTACAACTTGATTGGAGTCCACCTACATGATGATTAGGAAAGTCACACACCTGTCTATATGAGGTCCCACAGTTGACAGTGTATGTCAGAGCAAAAACCAAGCCATGGGGTTGAAGGAATTATCTGTAGAGCTCAGAGACAGGATTGTGTTGAGACACAGATCTGGGGAAGGGTACCAAAAATGTGCATTTCTAAGTAAAAAAAGGTTTTCGCTTTGGGGTGTTTTGAGGGTGTTTTGGGGGTATTTTTATGGGGTATTGTGTATAGATTGATGAGAGAAAAATATATTTAATCTATTTTAGAATAAGGCTGTCATATAACAAAATGTGGAAAAAGTGAAGGGGTCTGAATACTTTCTGAATGCACTGTATATATGGCGCATTGGTACCGCTTGCTGTGCAGTAGCAAAGACAACCATTGATGACTTGGGTGGCTAGAGTCTTTAGCTTTTTTAGGGCCTTCCTCTGACACCGCCGGTATAGAGGTCCTGGGTGGCAGGGAGCTGGGTCCCAGTGATGTACTGGAGTCATTATCCATGTCAGAGCAGCCTGTCCATTCTGGGGTACAGGTCCTCTGACACCGCCTGGTATAGAGGTCCTGGATGGTAGGGAGCTGGGTCCCAGTGATGTACTGGAGTCATTATCCATGTCAGAGGAGCCTGTCCATTCTGGGGTACAAGTCCTCTGACACCGCCTGGTATAGAGGTCCTGGATGGTAGGGAGCTGGGTCCCAGTGATGTACTGGAGTCATTATCCATGTCAGAGGAGCCTGTCCATTCTGGGGTACAGGTCCTCTGACACCGCCTGGTATAGAGGTCCTGGATGGCAGGGAGCTGGGTCTCAGTGATGTACTGGAGTCGCTATCCATGTCAGAGGAGCCTGTCCATTCTGGGGTACAGGTCCTCTGACACCGCCTGGTATAGAGGTCCTGGATGGTAGGGAGCTGGGTCCCAGTGATGTACTGGAGTCGCTATCCATGTCAGAGGAGCCTGTCCATTCTGGGGTACAGGTCCTCTGGGCATAATGGCCCAAGTTGTCCTACTACAGAACAGTCCGTTTCAGCAAGGTGGCTCGGTAACCATGCCAGTGCAGCTCAGCTTGGCTCAGTAGTGTGAAACAGGGTATCAAAGTGTCCTGTACTTGAGAGAGAGACGTTTCCTCTACAGAGAAAGATGATATATTTAACCAATGTGTCACAACGACACAATGACACATGTTGCTAAGTGTGAAGTCTAGCGACGGGGTGAGGGGACAGATGAGCGGAAGGAAGGAAAGAAGGAGGAGATATTGGAGGAAAGAGAGAAGGAAAGGCGAGATCTATAATCACCCTTCAGAGACCTCTCTTCTTCCTATAGAGAGCTGCAGTGTGATAGGCTGCATATTGCAGACAGGCAGTATTGTGTGATACATCTCAGTTCAATAGCACTCTTCTTTGTGCCTTTGATTCAGCCGTTTTTATTGGTTTGATTGAGTTACAGATGAAGATGAAACAAAGTGCCCCTCCCCTCAAATCTTTCCCCAACTATTTTGTAAAAGCAATTTTGTTTGTTACTTGATTTGGACCAAGATTTAGTTCCAATGTGAACATGAAGACATTTTTAAAAGTTCTCTGTTTTTAATGTTTATTTCTTCTGTTGCAGCTCTGCTGTTGGAGTGGGTTTCTATGGTAACAGTCAGACCAATGACGGGGTGTACCAGCTGACCTACTCCCTCCACAATGCCAACCACACTCTGGGTGGCCTCAACAGCTTGGTAAGATACCAGGACACAGCTCAGTAGAGTCCTGTACACTGGTACAGTTGGCTAAGGGCAGAATTGTAACTTGAGGTCAGTGTGCGTAGCTTCCATTTTCATGCCAGTCTCCCATTGAAATGTTGTTATTCAATATTCAATACAGCGAGTAGCTATTTGTCTTGTATAACCCCAGTCCTTCTAGCTACAATGTAGTGGTCTCTTGTTATGGACTCTGTAAATATCACTGTAGTGGTCTGTTGTTATGGACTCTGTAAATATCACTGTAGTGGTCTGTTGTTATGGACTCTGTAAATATCACTGTCGTGGTCTGTTGTTATGGACTCTGTAAATATCACTGTAGTGGTCTGTTGTTATGGACTCTGTAAATATCACTGTAGTGGTCTGCTGCTATGGACTCTGTAAATATCACTGTAGTGGTCTGTTGTTATGGACTCTGTAAATATCACTGTAGTGGTCTGTTGTTATGGACTCTGTAAATATCACTGTAGTGGTCTGTTGTTATGGACTCTGTAAATATCACTGTAGTGGTCTGTTGTTATGGACTCTGTAAATATCACTGTAGTGGTCTGTTGTTATGGACTCTGTAAATATCACTGTAGTGGTCTGTTGTTATGGACTCTGTAAATATCACTGTAGTGGTCTGTTGTTATGGACTCTGTAAATATCACTGTAGTGGTCTGTTGTTATGGACTCTGTAAATATCACTGTAGTGGTCTGTTGTTATGGACTCTGTAAATATCACTGTAGTGGTCTGTTGTTATGGACTCTGTAAATATCACTGTAGTGGTCTGTTGTTATGGACTCTGTAAATATCACTGTAGTGGTCTGTTGTTATGGACTCTGTAAATATCACTGTAGTGGTCTGTTGTTATGGACTCTGTAAATATCACTGTAGTGGTCTGTTGTTATGGACTCTGTAAATATCACTGTAGTGGTCTGTTGTTATGGACTCTGTAAATATCACTGTAGTGGTCTGTTGTTATGGACTCTGTAAATATCACTGTAGTGGTCTGTTGTTATGGACTCTGTAAATATCACTGTAGTGGTCTGTTGTTATGGACTCTGTAAATATCACTGTAGTGGTCTGTTGTTATGCACTCTGTAAATATCACTGTAGTGGTCTGTTGTTATGGACTCTGTAAATATCACTGTAGTGGTCTGTTGTTATGGACTCTGTAAATATCACTGTAGTGGTCTGTTGTTATGGACTCTGTAAATATCACTGTAGTGGTCTGTTGTTATGGACTCTGTAAATATCACTGTAGTGGTCTGTTGTTATGGACTCTGTAAATATCACTGTAGTGGTCTGTTGTTATGGACTCTGTAAATATCACTGTAGTGGTCTGTTGTTATGGACTCTGTAAATATCACTGTAGTGGTCTGTTGTTATGGACTCTGTAAATATCACTGTAGTGGTCTGTTGTTATGGACTCTGTAAATATCACTGTAGTGGTCTGTTGTTATGCACTCTGTAAATATCACTGTAGTGGTCTGTTGTTATGGACTCTGTAAATATCACTGTAGTGGTCTGTTGTTATGGACTCTGTAAATATCACTGTAGTGGTCTGTTGTTATGGACTCTGTAAATATCACTGTAGTGGTCTGTTGTTATGGACTCTGTAAATATCACTGTAGTGGTCTGTTGTTATGGACTCTGTAAATATCACTGTAGTGGTCTGTTGTTATGGACTCTGTAAATATCACTGTAGTGGTCTGTTGTTATGGACTCTGTAAATATCACTGTAGTGGTCTGTTGTTATGGACTCTGTAAATATCACTGTAGTGGTCTGTTGTTATGGACTCTGTAAAATCACTCTGTTGTTATGGACTCTGTAAATATCACTGTAGTGGTCTGTTGTTATGGACTGTAAATATCACTGTAGTGGTCTGTTGTTATGGACTCTGTAAATATCACTGTAGTGGTCTGTTGTTATGGACTCTGTAAATATCACTGTAGTGGTCTGTTGTTATGGACTCTGTAAATATCACTGTAGTGGTCTGTTGTTATGGACTCTGTAAATATCACTGTAGTGGTCTGTTGTTATGGACTCTGTAAATATCACTGTAGTGGTCTGTTGTTATGCACTCTGTAAATATCACTGTAGTGGTCTGTTGTTATGGACTCTGTAAATATCACTGTAGTGGTCTGTTGTTATGCACTCTGTAAATATCACTGTAGTGGTCTGTTGTTATGGACTCTGTAAATATCACTGTAGTGGTCTGTTGTTATGGACTCTGTAAATATAGTGGTCTGTTGTTATGGACTCTGTAAATATCACTGTAGTGGTCTGTTGTTATGGACTCTGTAAATATCACTGTAGTGGTCTGTTGTTATGGACTCTGTAAATATCACTGTAGTGGTCTGTTGTTATGCACTCTGTAAATATCACTGTAGTGGTCTGTTGTTATGGACTCTGTAAATATCACTGTAGTGGTCTGTTGTTATGGACTCTGTAAATATCACTGTAGTGGTCTGTTGTTATGGACTCTGTAAATATCACTGTAGTGGTCTGTTGTTATGGACTCTGTAAATATCACTGTAGTGTTCTGTTGTCATCCAGTTCGGTAAACAACAACTACAAGCTTATTTTACAAGCAACAAAGGTTTCCTTTGTTAATGGAGGGTTCATCATCTGTCCCGGTAAAATCACACGCCCCGGGGGGCTCTATCCCCTTATGATCCCCCAGTCCTGGTAGGGGGTGACTGGTGGTGGAGCCTGGTCCCTTCTGCTGGTGACCTGCTTCCAGCCCGGGGAGTGTGGCAGGGAGTGATGGAATGGAAGTGGGGGTTTAGAGGGGGTGGATGGAATGGAAGTGGGGGTTTAGAGGGGGTGATGGGATTGAAGTGGGGGTTTAAAGGGGGTGGATGGAATGGAAGTGGGGGTTTAGAGGGGGTGGATGGAATTGAAGTGGGGGTTTAGAAGGGGTGATGGGATTGAAGTGGGGGTTTAAAGGGGGTGGATGGAATAGAAGTGGGGGTTTAGAGGGGGTGGATGGAATGGAAGTGGGGGTTTAGAGGGGGTGGATGGAATGGAAGTGGGGGTTTAGAGGGGGTGGATGGAATGGAAGTGGGGGTTTAGAGGGGGTGGATGGAATGGAAGTGGGGGTTTAGAGGGGGTGGATGGAATGGAAGTGGGGGCTGATGGAATAGAGAAATGGTAAAGGGGTGAGGTGCAGTAACAGGGTGATGAATAGAGGAGAGGTAGGGGGGTAAAGTGTAGTAACAGGGTGATGAATAGAGGAGAGGTAGAGGGGTAAAGTGTAGTAACAGGGTGATGAATAGAGGAGAGGTAGAGGAGAGGTAGAGGAGTGAGGTGCAGTAACAGGGTGATGAAGGTAGTAATAGTCAGGGGTAGTAGAGTGTCTGTTAGAAGGTAGTAATAGTCTGGGGTAGTAGAGGGTCTGTTAGTTAGAAGGTAGTAATAGTCTGGGGTAGTAGAGGGTCTGTTAGAAGGTAGTAATAGTCTGGGGTAGTAGAGGGTCTGTTAGTTAGAAGGTAGTAATAGTCTGGGGTAGTAGAGGGTCTGTTAGAAGGTAGTAATAGTCTGGGGTAGTAGAGGGTCTGTTAGAAGGTAGTAATAGTCTGGGGTAGTAGAGGGTCTGTTAGAAGGTAGTAATAGTCTGGGGTAGTAGAGGGTCTGTTAGAAGGTAGTAATAGTCTGGGGTAGTAGAGGGTCTGTTAGAAGGTAGTAATAGTCTGGGGTAGTAGAGGTCTGTTAGAAGGTAGTAATAGTCTGGGGTAGTAGAGGGTCTGTTAGAAGGTAGTAATAGTCTGGGGTAGTAGAGGGTCTGTTAGAAGGTAGTAATAGTCTGGGGTAGTAGAGGGTCTGTTAGAAGGTAGTAATAGTCTGGGGTAGTAGAGGGTCTGTTAGAAGGTAGTAATAGTCTGGGGTAGTAGAGGGTCTGTTAGAAGGTAGTAATAGTCTGGGGTAGTAGAGGGTCTGTTAGAAGGTAGTAATAGTCTGGGGTAGTAGAGGGTCTGTTAGAAGGTAGTAATAGTCTGGGGTAGTAGAGGGTCTGTTAGAAGGTAGTAATAGTCTGGGGTAGTAGAGGGTCTGTTAGTTAGAAGGTAGTAATAGTCTGGGGTAGTAGAGGGTCTGTTAGTTAGAAGGTAGTAATAGTCTGGGGCAGTAGAGGGTCTGTTAGTCAGGAAGTAGAACAGGGATTATCTCTCCATCTGTCTGTACTAATGGTGGTTCAGCTCCTTTCGGTGTTTCTGGACACATTACTCTCATAACTCCCTCTAAACATCCAGGTTATACACATGCACACACACACATACACACACCACTCACACACACATACCACGCACACACACACCATTCACACCAAGCACACACACACTCCAGATGCTCCAGATACTCAACTCGTCTAAAGAAGGCCAGTTTTATTGCTACTTTAATCAGGGCAACAGTTTTCAGCTGTGCTAACATGATTGCAAAAAATGTTTTCTAGTGATCAATTAGACTTTTAAAATGATAATCTTGGATTAGCTAACACAACGTGCCAGTAGAACACAGGAAAGATGGTTGCTGATAATGGGCCTCTCTACGCTTGTGTAAATATTCCACATGAAATCAGCAAATTTCCAACTACAATAGCAATTTACAACAATGTCTACACTGTATCTCTGATCTATTTGATGTTATTTTAATGTTGTTTTTTTTTAAAACAAGGACATTTCTAAGTGACCCCAAACCTTTGAACGGTAGTGTACCTCCAGGTTGTTCTGTGTACTGGGAGTTTCCCACTGTGGTCCAGTGTGATTCCTGGGGCCTGCGATCTATGCTGGGATTGATTGTAGTGAACAGTCCTCCAGGGAAACAAACAGAGACTTCCTTATTTAGACCAGAACAGGAAGTAGTAACAAACATGTTTTGTAAATACCATTTGTTCCTAAGATGTCTGGCAGTTGTAAATGCATTGAGGTAGAGTGTTGGAAACTCCCCACAGTTCCTAAAATATCTCCTCAAATGTTTCTCTATTCCAACCAGCTTATCTGGTTTGATGACGCTGGGGCGTGTTGTCTGGTAAAATCCCCCCTCTTAAATGAATAGTGGTTCTATCAGCTCTCTGTCTTGTTTCCCAAATGGCACTCTATTCCCTATGTAGTGCACTACTTTTGACCAGCCTGGTCACTATTTACGGGAATGGAGTGCAACTTGAGACACAACCTGTGTTTGTCACTGTGTGACAGTGCTGGCAGCCTCTTCTCTCTGTGGTGAGAGACTGGGCTGAGAACAGCTCAGGTGCCACACAGCCAGGGGCCGCACAACCAGGGGTCACACAGCCAGGGGCCACACAACCACACAGCCAGGGGCCACACAGCCAGGGGCCGCACAACCAGGGGTCACACAGCCAGGGGCCGCACAACCAGGGGTCACACAGCCAGGGGCCGCACAACCAGGGGTCACACAGCCAGGGGCCACACAGCCAGGGGCCACACAGCCAGTGGCCACACAGCCAGGGGCCACACAACCACACAGCCAGGGGCCACACAGCCAGGGGCCAGACAGCCAGGGGCCACACAACCACACAGCCAGGGGCCACACAGCCAGGGGCCACACAGCCAGGGCCCACACAGCCAGGGGCCACACAACCACACAGCCAGGGCCCACACAGCCAGGGGCCACACAACCACACAGCCAGGGGCCACACAGCCAGGGACTACACAGCCAGGGGGCACAGAGTGAAACGGGGCACAGGGCTACTGATGGTTTGGCGGCAGGCCTCGGCCCCATGTAAATAACCACTCTACTCTGGAAACCTGCTAGACTAGGCATTACCTGGGTAGTGTTCAGAAGGTGGAAACGTTTCGAAACGAGAAGGTATTACCTGTCTCTCTTAGAAGACAGATATTCATGTTGTGTTACAAAACATTTTGGGATGTCAAGCCCCTTACTGAACAGGGCCCAAGACTATCAGTTCTAGTCTGTTAGATGCAGGGACGAACTGCAGACACAGATTCATACGTTACATTAATAGTTAGCCACACCTCCACCACTATGTGGTTATTTTTTGGGGAATTCTTCATTTCTCTCATAAGTTCTCTGAAGGCCATTTGTTACCAGGGTGCGCTGCTTAGAAATCAATGAGGAAGTAGGACAAATAAAGATGGTTTTTGAGGTTGCATGACATCAATGAAAAAGAACAATATGGTGTGACTGTTATGGAATTTGATGAATTCTGGATATAATTTACAACAGAGAAAGACCCCAGTTAGCTGGAGACTCATACACTATACAATATATATCTCTTACTTACAGTATGTCTCTGAATACAGTGTCTCTCTGAATGTATAGTTTACTTTATACATTTACAGTATGATCCAGAGATATGCTTCCACCTCTCCTTCCAGACCAGGTAGACCTATAGACCTATAGACTGTGAGGCTTCCACCTCTCCTTCCAGGCCAGGTAGACCTATAGACCTATAGGCTGTGAGGCTTCCACCTCTCCTTCCAGACCAGGTAGACCTATAGACCAGGTAGACCTATAGACCTATAGGCTGTGAGGCTTCCACCTCTCCTTCCAGACCTATAGACCTATAGGCTGTGAGGCTTCCACCTCTCCTTCCAGACCTATAGACCTATAGGCTGTGAGGCTTCCACCTCTCCTTCCAGACCTATAGACCTATAGGCTGTGAGGCTCCTACCTCCCCTTCCTGTTGGTCGGGCTGGGGTGAAAGATGAACGTTGTGGTGTGTGGTGGGGGCAGGGCATTTGTGCAGTTTCCTGGCAATCAGAGACCTTCCCGAGAGACCTGCGGAGGAGAGGAGGATGTGTTACATAGTGTCCTTACTGTCTTACCACATAGCTGCTCTCTCTGGCTCCATACTGTCAGGTTACTGTATTCCAAGTGGTACTCTGTTCCCTATGAATTTCACTACTGTTGACCTATACAGCAGGAACAATAGTACTATATACTGTATATACAGTACCAGTCAAAAGTTTAGACACACCTACTCAAGGGTTTGTCTTTATTTTTACTATTTTAGCCTAGTGGTTAGAGCGTTGGACTAGTAACCGGAAGGTTGCGAGTTCAAACCCCCGAGCTGACAAGGTACAAATCTGTCGTTCTGCCCCTGAACAGGCAGTTAATCCACTGTTCCCAGGCCGTCACTGAAAATAAGAATGTGTTCTTAACTGACTTGCCTGGTTAAATAAAGGTAAAATTTAAAATATATTTTTTTTAAATTGCGCTTGATGGTTTTTGCGACTGCACTTGAAGAAACTTTCTGTTTCAAAGTAATGATGGACTGTTGTTTCTCTTTGTATATTTGAGCTGTTCTTGCCATAATATGGACTTGGTATTTTACCAAATAGGGGTATCTTCTGTATACCACCCCTACCTTGTCACAACACAACTAATTGCCTCAAACGCATTATTAAGAAGGAAAGAAATTCCACAATTTAACTTTTAACAAGGCACACCTGTTAATTGAAATGCATTCCAGGTGACTACCTCATGAAGCTGGTTGAGAGAATGCCAAGAGTGTGCAAAGCTGTCATCAAGGCAAAGGGTGGCTACTTTTAAGAATCTAAAATCTAAAATGGATTTTGATCTGTTTAACTTTTTCTTGGTTACTACATGATTCCATATATGTTATTTCACCATTTTGATGTCTTCACTATTATTCTACAATGTAACAAAAATAATAAAAATACAGAAAAACTCTTGAATGAGTAGGTGTGTTCAAACATTTGATTGGTTCTGTATGTATGGTATGGTATTTTGTGTGTGTGCGTCAGTATGTGTGTTATGCAGCTCAGGAAACTGTGGCGTTACAACACTAGCTTACTACTGGGACTCACTCAGGAAACTGAGGAGAATGTCAACAACACCAACTTGGAGACTGAAGCATGGTGATGCAATTTACTGACACATAACTGGATTGGTTTTGATACTGTCAACATAGCCTAGTCTAAGATACTAGTTGAACTAGGACTGGTTTTGATACTATCAACATAGCCTAGTCTAAGATACTAGTTGAACTAGGATTGGTTTTGATACTATCAACATAGCCTAGTCTAAGATACTAGTTGAACTAGGACTGGTTTTGATACTATCAACATAGCCTAGTCTAAGATACTAGTTGAACTAGGATTGGTTTTGATACTATCAACATAGCCTAGTCTAAGATACTAGTTGAACTAGGACTGGTTTTGATACTATCAACATAGCCTAGTCTAAGATACTAGTTGAACTAGGACTGGTTTTGATACTGTCAACATAGCCTAGTCTAAGATACTAGTTGAACTAGGACTGGTTTTGATACTATCAACATAGCCTAGTCTAAGATACTAGTTGAACTAGGATTGGTTTTGATACTATCAACATAGCCTAGTCTAAGATACTAGTTGAACTAGGACTGGTTTTGATACTATCAACATAGCCTAGTCTAAGATACTAGTTGAACTAGGACTGGTTTTGATACTGTCAACATAGCCTAGTCTAAGATACTAGTTGAACTAGGACTGGTTTTGATACTATCAACATAGCCTAGTCTAAGATACTAGTTGAACTAGGATTGGTTTTGATACTATCAACATAGCCTAGTCTAAGATACTAGCTGAACTAGGACTGGTTTTGATACTATCAACATAGCCTAGTCTAAGATACTAGCTGAACTAGGACTGGTTTTGATACTGTCAACATAGCCTAGTCTAAGATACTAGTTGAATTAGGACTGGTTTTGGTACTGTCAACATAGCCTAGTCTAAGATACTAGCTGAACTAGGACTGGTTTTGATACTGTCAACATAGCCTAGTCTAAGATACTAGTTGAACTAGGACTGGTTTTGGTACTGTCAACATAGCCTAGTCTAAGATACTAGCTGAACTAGGACTGGTTTTGATACTGTCAACATAGCCTAGTCTAAGATACTAGCTGAACTAGGACTGGTTTTGATACTGTCAACATAGCCTAGTCTAAGATACTAGTCGAACTAGCTGGACTAGGACTGGTTTTGATACTGTCAACATAGCCTAGTCTAAGATACTAGTTGAACTAGCTGGACTAGGACTGGTTTTGGTACTGTCAACATAGCCTAGTCTAAGATACTAGCTGAACTAGGACTGGTTTTGATACTGTCAACATAGCCTAGTCTAAGATACTAGCTGAACTAGGACTGGTTTTGATACTATCAACATAGCCTAGTCTAAGATACTAGCTGAACTAGGACTGTTTTGATACTGTCAACATAGCCTAGTCTAAGATACTAGCTGAACTAGGACTGGTTTTGATACTGTCAACATAGCCTAGTCTAAGATACTAGCTGAACTAGGACTGGTTTTGATACTGTCAACATAGCCTAGTCTAAGATACTAGCTGAACTAGGACTGGTTTTGATACTGTCAACATAGCCTAGTCTAAGATACTAGCTGAACTAGGACTGGTTTTGATACTGTCAACATAGCCTAGTCTAAGATACTAGTTGAACTAGGACTGGTTTTGATACTGTCAACATAGCCTAGTCTAAGATACTAGCTGAACTAGGACTGGTTTTGATACTGTCAACATAGCCTAGTCTAAGATACTAGCTGAACTAGGACTGGTTTTGATACTGTCAACATAGCCTAGTCTAAGAGACTAGCTGAACTAGGACTGGTTTTGATACTATCAACATAGCCTAGTCTAAGTGACTAGCTGAACTAGGACTGGTTTTGATACTGTCAACATAGCCTAGTCTAAGATACTAGCTGAACTAGGACTGGTTTTGATACTATCAACATAGCCTAGTCTAAGATACTAGCTGAACTAGGACTGGTTTTGATACTATCAACATAGCCTAGTCTAAGATACTAGCTGAACTAGGATTGGTTTTGATACTATCAACATAGCCTAGTCTAAGATACTAGCTGAACTAGGATTGGTTTTGATACTGCCAACATAGCCTAGTCTAAGATACTAGCTGAACTAGGACTGGTTTTGATACTATCAACATAGCCTAGTCTAAGATACTAGCTGAACTAGGACTGGTTTTGATACTATCAACATAGCCTAGTCTAAGATACTAGCTGAACTAGGACTGGTTTTGATACTATCAACATAGCCTAGTCTAAGATACTAGCTGAACTAGGACTGGTTTTGATACTATCAACATAGCCTAGTCTAAGATACTAGCTGAACTAGGATTGGTTTTGATACTGCCAACATAGCCTAGTCTAAGATACTAGCTGAACTAGGACTGGTTTTGATACTATCAACATAGCCTAGTCTAAGATACTAGCTGAACTAGGATTGGTTTTGATACTGCCAACATAGCCTAGTCTAAGATACTAGCTGAACTAGGACTGGTTTTGATACTATCAACATAGCCTAGTCTAAGATACTAGCTGAACTAGGACTGGTTTTGATACTATCAACATAGCCTAGTCTAAGATACTAGCTGAACTAGGACTGGTTTTGATACTATCAACATAGCCTAGTCTAAGATACTAGCTGAACTAGGACTGGTTTTGATACTATCAACATAGCCTAGTCTAAGATACTAGCTGAACTAGGATTGGTTTTGATACTGCCAACATAGCCTAGTCTAAGATACTAGCTGAACTAGGACTGGTTTTGATACTATCAACATAGCCTAGTCTAAGATACTAGCTGAACTAGGATTGGTTTTGATACTGCCAACATAGCCTAGTCTAAGATACTAGCTGAACTAGGACTGGTTTTGATACTATCAACATAGCCTAGTCTAAGATACTAGCTGAACTAGGATTGGTTTTGATACTGCCAACATAGCCTAGTCTAAGATACTAGCTGAACTAGGACTGGTTTTGATACTATCAACATAGCCTAGTCTAAGATACTAGCTGAAGTAGCTGAACTAGGACTGGTTTTGATACTGTCAACATAGCCTAGTCTAAGATACTAGCTGAACTAGGACTGGTTTTGATACTATCAACATAGCCTAGTCTAAGATACTAGCTGAACTAGGATTGGTTTTGATACTGCCAACATAGCCTAGTCTAAGATACTAGCTGAACTAGGACTGGTTTTGATACTGCCAACATAGCCTAGTCTAAGATACTAGCTGAACTAGGACTGGTTTTGATACTGCCAACATAGCCTAGTCTAAGATACTAGCTGAACTAGGACTGGTTTTGATACTGTCAACATAGCCTAGTCTAAGATACTAGCTGAAGTAGCTGAACTAGGACTGGTTTTGATACTGTCAACATAGCCTAGTCTAAGATACTAGCTGAACTAGGACTGGTTTTGATACTGTCAACATAGCCTAGTCTAAGATACTAGCTGAAGTAGCTGAACTAGGACTGGTTTTGATACTGTCAACAAACTTTTGACTGGTACTGTATATACTACAACAACTTGGAGTGGCAGATTTAAGGCATTGGCTCTAATAATGTTCTTAGGTAGTTCTGCTATAGGCCAGTACTAGACATGGTAGAGTTATGCTAGAGGTCAGTACTAGACATAGGAGAGTTCTGCTAGAGGCCAGTACTAGACATAGGAGAGTTCTGCTAGAGGCCAGTACTAGACATGGTAGAGTTCTGCTAGAGGCCAGTACTAGACATGGTAGAGTTCTGCTAGAGACCAGTACTAGACATGGTAGAGTTCTGCTATAGGCCAGTACTAGACATGGTAGAGTTCTGCTAGAGGCCAGTACTAGACATGGTAGAGTTCTGCTAGAGACCAGTACTAGACATGGTAGAGTTCTGCTAGAGGCCAGTACTAGACATGGTAGAGTTCTGCTAGAGGCCAGTACTAGACATAGTAGAGTTCTGCTAGAGGCCAGTACTAGACATGGTAGAGTTCTGCTAGAGGCCAGTACTAGACATAGGAGAGTTCTGCTAGAGGCCAGTACTAGACATGGTAGAGTTCTGCTAGCGACCAGTACTAGACATGGTAGAGTTCTGCTAGAGGCCAGTACTAGACATAGTAGAGTTCTGCTAGAGGCCAGTACTAGACATAGGAGAGTTCTGCTAGAGGTCAGTACTAGACATAGGAGAGTTCTGCTAGAGGCCAGTACTAGACATAGGAGAGTTCTGCTAGAAGCCAGTACGAGACATAGTAGAGTTCTGCTAGTGACCAGTACTAGACATAGGAGAGTTCTGCTAGAGGTCAGTACTAGACATAGGAGAGTTCTGCTAGCGACCAGTACTAGACATGGTAGAGTTCTGCTAGAGGCCAGTACTAGACATAGAAGAGTTCTGCTAGAGGTCAGTACTAGACATAGGAGAGTTCTGCTAGCGACCAGTACTAGACATGGTAGAGTTCTGCTAGAGGCCAGTACTAGACATGGTAGAGTTCTGCTAGAGGCCAGTACTAGACATGGTAGAGTTCTGCTAGAGGCCAGTACTAGACATAGTAGAGTTCTGCTAGAGGTCAGTACTAGACATAGTAGAGTTCTGCTAGAGACCAGTACTAGACATGGTAGAGTTCTGCTAGAGGTCAGTACTAGACATAGTAGAGTTCTGCTAGCGACCAGTACTAGACATAGGAGAGTTCTGCTAGAGGTCAGTACTAGACATAGGAGAGTTCTGCTAGCGACCAGTACTAGACATGGTAGAGTTCTGCTAGAGGCCAGTACTAGACATAGGAGAGTTCTGCTAGAGGCCAGTACTAGACATAGGAGAGTTCTGCTAGTGACCAGTACTAGACATAGTAGAGCTCTGCTAGAGGCCAGTACTCTTCCCTTCTCCATTTCTCTCTCTCTCTCTCTCTCTCTCTCTCTCTCTCTCTCTCTCTCTCTCTCTCTCCCCCTTTCTCTCCCTTCTCCATCTCTCTCTCTCTCCCTTCTCCATATCTCTCTCGACCCCTTCTCTATCTCATCTTTCTCTCTCTCTCTCGCCCACCATCTTCTATATCTCATCTCTCTCTCTCTCTCGCCCACCATCTTCTCTATCTCATCTCTCTCTCTCTCGCCCTCCATCTTCTCTGTCTCATCTCTCTCTCTCTCTTCCAGGTCTCCAGTTCTCTGGGCAGTATGGAGGTGGGTCTGCAGCAGCACCTGAATCGTCTGGATGAGATCTTTGCTGCGCGGGGAGACTATGTCCAGGCCTTGAGGTTCATGGGTCAGATGGCTGACAACATTATCAGACAGCTGACCGCCATGCCGGACCTCAGCAAGGACAAGGTGGACCTGTCGGCCATCGCTGATCAGACAGATCACGTAGAATACTACAGGTGAGAGGAGGAGACAGACAGACAGACCTGTCGGCCATCGCTGATCAGACAGATCACGTAGAATACTACAGGTGAGAGGAGACAGACAGACAGACAGACCTGTCGGCCATCGCTGATCAGACAGATCACGTAGAATACTACAGGTGAGAGGAGACAGACAGACAGACAGACAGACAGACAGACAGACAGACAGACAGACAGACAGACAGACAGACAGACAGACAGACCTGTCGGCCATCGCTGATCAGACAGATCACGTAGAATACTACAGGTGAGAGGAGGAGACAGACAGACAGACAGACAGACAGACAGACAGACAGACAGACCTGTCGGCCATCGCTGATCAGACAGATCACGTAGAATACTACAGGTGAGAAGAGGAGACAGACAGACAGACAGACAGACAGACAGACAGACAGACAGACAGACCTGTCGGCCATCGCTGATCAGACAGATTACGTAGAATACTACAGGTGAGAAGAGGAAACAGACAGACAGACAGACATACCTGTCGGCCATCGCTGATCAGACAGATTACGTAGAATACTACAGGTGAGAGGAGGAAACAGACAGACAGACAGACCTGTCGGCCATCGCTGATCAGACAGATTACGTAGAATACTACAGGTGAGAAGAGGAAACAGACAGACAGACATACCTGTCGGCCATCGCTGATCAGACAGATTACGTAGAATACTACAGGTGAGAGGAGGAAACAGACAGACAGACCTGTCGGCCATCGCTGATCAGACAGATCACGTAGAATACTACAGGTGAGAAGAGGAGACAGACAGACAGACAGACAGACAGACAGACAGACAGACAGACAGACAGACAGACAGACAGACAGACCTGTCGGCCATCGCTGATCAGACAGATTACGTAGAATACTACAGGTGAGAAGAGGAAACAGACAGACAGACAGACATACCTGTCGGCCATCGCTGATCAGACAGATCACGTAGAATACTACAGGTGAGAGGAGGAAACAGACAGACAGACAGACAGACAGACAGACAGACAGACCTGTCGGCCATCGCTGATCAGACAGATCACGTAGAATACTACAGGTGAGATGAGGAAACAGACAGACAGACAGACAGACAGACAGACAGACAGACAGACAGACCTGTCGGCCATCGCTGTTCAGACAGAGAGACAGACAGACAGACCTGTCGGCCATCGCTGATCAGACAGACAGACAGACCTGTCGGCCATCGCTGATCAGGCAGACAGACAGACAGACAGACAGACAGACAGACAGACAGACAGACCTGTCAGCCATCGCTGATCAGACAGATCACGTAGAATACTACAGGTGAGAAGAGGAAACAGACAGACAGACAGACCTGTCGGTCATCACTGATCAGACAGATCACGTAGAATACTACAGGTGAGAGGAGACAGACAGACAGACAGACAGACAGACAGACAGACAGACAGACAGACAGACCTGTCGGCCATCGCTGATCAGACAGAGAGACAGACAGACAGACCTGTCGGCCATCGCTGATCAGGCAGACAGACAGACAGACAGACAGACAGACAGACAGACAGACAGACCTGTCAGCCATCGCTGATCAGACAGATCACGTAGAATACTACAGGTGAGAAGAGGAAACAGACAGACAGACAGACCTGTCGGTCATCACTGATCAGACAGATCACGTAGAATACTACAGGTGAGAGGAGACAGACAGACAGACAGACAGACAGACAGACAGACAGACCTGTCGGCCATCGCTGATCAGACAGAGAGACAGACAGACAGACCTGTCGGCCATCGCTGATCAGGCAGACAGACAGACAGACAGACAGACAGACAGACAGACAGACAGACAGACAGACAGAAAGAAAGACAGACAGACAGACAGACAGACAGACAGACAGACAGACCTGTCGGCCATCGCTGATCAGACAGAGAGACAGACAGACAGACCTGTCGGCCATCACTGATCAGGCAGACAGACAGACAGACAGACAGACAGACAGACAGACAGACAGACCTGTCGGCCATCGCTGATCAGGCAGACAGACAGACAGACCTGTCGGCCATCGCTGATCAGACAGATCACGTAGAGTACTACAGGTGAGAAGAGGAGACAGACAGACAGACAGACAGACAGACAGACAGACCTGTCGGCCATCGCTGATCAGACAGAGAGACAGACAGACAGACCTGTCGGCCATCGCTGATCAGGCAGACAGACAGACAGACAGACAGACAGACAGACAGACAGACAGACAGACAGAAAGACAGACAGACAGACAGACAGACAGACAGACAGACAGACCTGTCGGCCATCGCTGATCAGACAGAGAGACAGACAGACAGACCTGTCGGCCATCACTGATCAGGCAGACAGACAGACAGACAGACAGACAGACAGACAGACAGACAGACAGACCTGTCGGCCATCGCTGATCAGGCAGACAGACAGACAGACCTGTCGGCCATCGCTGATCAGACAGATCACGTAGAGTACTACAGGTGAGAAGAGGAGACAGACAGAAAGACAGACAGTCAGTCAGGCATGCAGACAGGCAGATAGACAGGGAGACATGTAGGCCGGCGGACATGCAGACAGTCGGCGGCAGGGTAGCCTAGTGGTTAGAGCGTTGGACGAGTAACCGGAAGGTTTAGAGTTCAAACCCCCGAGCTGACAAGGTACAAATCTGTCGTTCTGCCCCTGAACAGGCAGTTAACCCACTGTTCCTTGGCCGTCATTGAAAATAAGATTTTTTTTTTAACTGACTTGCCTAGTAAAATAAAGGTAAAATAAAAAATAAAAAACAGTGAGATAGACAGTCAGTCAGGCATGCAAACAGGCAGATAGACAGGGAGACAGTCAGTCAGGCATGCAGACAGGCAGATAGACAGGGAGACAGTCAGTCAGGCATGCAGACAGGCAGATAGACAGGGAGACAGTCAGTCAGGCATGCAGACAGGCAGATAGACAGGGAGACAGACAGACAGACCAGTGAAGTGCTGCTGTCACTGACCTATGTCTATTATAACTCCTCATGGTGACTACCAGCCAGTCTATGTGTCTCCTCTCACTGTAGTCAAGGCTCTAGACTGGGCCTGTTGCTCCGGCCTGACTGACTGGTGTAATCTGACACCTATATATATTGGTTTTCCAAGGCTGGTGAGTCAGTGTGTTATGAAGTGACTGCTAGAGGGGGTACTGTGCCAGTGGAGGATGCGGTATGTATTGATGAAGAGGTGTTGTTTCACTGATGGCAGAGGGGGATGGAAGGCACTCTTTCTTTCTCTGTTATTCTTGTTCACTCTTTCTCTCTTTCTCTCACTCCCACCCCCACCTCCTACCTCTCTCTCTTTCTCTCACTCCCACCCCCACCTCCTACCTCTCTCTCTTTCTCTCACTTCCACCTCCTACCTCTCTCTCTTTCTCTCACTTCCACCTCCTACCTCTCTCTCTTTCACTCACTTCCACCCCCTACCTCTCTCTCTTTCTTTCACTCTCACTCCCACCCCAACTCCTACCTCTCTTTCTCCCTCTCACTCCCACTCCCACCCCTACCTCTCTCTCTTTCTCTCACTCTCACTCCCACTCCCACCCCCTACCTCTCTTTCTCACTCTCACTCCCACTCCCACCCCTACCTCTCTCTCTTTCTCACTCTCACTCCCACTCCCACCCCTACCTCTCTCTCTTTCTCTCACTCTCACTCCCACCCCCACCTCCTACCTCTCTCTCTTTCTCTCTCTCACTCCCACCCCCACCTCCTACCTCTCTTTCTCTCTCTCACTCCCACTCCCACCCCCTACCTCTCTCTCTGTCTCTCTCTCACTCTCTCCTCTGCTTCCTTTCATTAGAACACATTTGTCTGCATTTATACAGACATTTCTCCAGACAAATGTAATAGCATAGCGATCGCTTAGTGCCGCTCCTCACCTACCCAGTCTCTTCGTCTATGAAGATATGTGTGGTCATTTTACTGCAGGCTATCGTGGTGTGGGGTTACCAAACAGATAAGGGGTTTGGGGCCCATTCCAAGCCATTTCAATCAAATACATTCCATTCCAAGCCATTTCAATCCAATTACATTCCATTCCAAGCCATTTCAATCCAATTACATTCCATTCCAAGCCATTTCAATCCAATTACATTCCATTCCAAGCCATTTCAATCCAATTACATTCCATTCCAAGCCATTTCAATCCAATTACATTCCATTCCAAGCCATTTCAATCCAATTACATTCCATTCCAAGCCATTTCAATCCAATTACATTCCATTCCAAGCCATTTCAATCCAATACATTCCATTCCAAGCCATTTCAATCCAATACATTCCATTCCAAGCCATTTCAATCCAATACATTCCATTCCA
This sequence comes from Oncorhynchus keta, assembly GCF_023373465.1. Taxonomy (NCBI): domain Eukaryota; kingdom Metazoa; phylum Chordata; class Actinopteri; order Salmoniformes; family Salmonidae; genus Oncorhynchus; species Oncorhynchus keta. The sequence continues at coordinate 36,365 of NW_026283554.1, forward strand.
AGCCATTTCAATCCAATACATTCCATTCCAAGCCATTTCAATCCATTACATTCCATTCCAAGCCATTTCAATCCAATTACATTCCATTCCAAGCCATTTCAATCCATTACATTCCATTCCAAGCCATTTCAATCCAATACATTCCATTCCAAGCCATTTCAATCCAATACATTCCATTCCAAGCCGTTTCCATCCAATTCCATTCCATTCCAAATGGCCATTTCAAGACGATCTCACACTGTGGATTCTCCCCCAGTTCGCCAAGTATGATGTCACTATAGCGCTAGAGGTGACCGTAGGTTTGCAATTTGACCTCAACATCCCTCTTATTGAGAGAGACAGACAGACAGACAGACAGACAGACAGACAGACAGACAGACAGACAGACAGACAGACAGACAGACAGACAGACAGACAGACAGACAGACAGACAGACAGAAAGAGAGAGAGAGAGGGACAGACAGAGAGAGACACATAGAGAGAGAGAGAGAGAGAGAGAGAGAGAGAGAGAGAGAGAGAGAGAGAGAGAGAGAGAGACAGAGAGACAGAGAGAGAGACACAGAGAGACAGACAGAGAGACAGACACAGAGAGAGAGACTCAGTGAGCATAGCCTTGCTATTGAGAAAGGCCGCCGTAGGCAGACATGGCTCTCAAGAGAAGACAGGCTATGTGCTCACTACCCACAAAGTGAGGTGGAAACTGAGCTGCACTTCCTAACCTCCTGCCCAATGTATGACCATATTAGAGAGACATATTTCCCTCAGATTACACAGATCCACAAAGAATTCGAAAACAAATCCAATTTTGATAAACTCCCATATCTACTGGGTGACATTCCACAGTGTGCCATCAAAGCAGCAAGATTTGTGACCTGTTGCCACGAGAAAAGGGCAACCAGTGAAGAACACACACCATTGTAAATACAACCCATATTTATGCTTATTTATTTTATCTTGTGTCCTTTACCATTTGTACATTGTTAAAACACTGTATATATATAATATGACATTTGTAATGTCTTTATTGTTTTGAAACTTCTGTATGTGTAATGTTTACTGTTCATTTTTATTGTTTATTTCACTTTATATATTCACTTTATATATTATCTACCTCACTTGCTTTGGCAATGTTAACACATGTTTCCCATGCCAATAAAGCCCTTGAATTGAATTGAATTGAGAGAGAGAGACAGAGAGAGACAAAGAGAGAGAGACAGAGAGAGAGAGAGAGAGAGAGAGACAGACAGACAGAGAGAGAGACAGAGAGACAGACAGAGAGACAGACAGACAAGAATTAACAAAAAACAGAGCAAACTAGAATGCTTTTTGGCCCTAGAATACAGAGTGGCAGAATACCTGATCAATGTGACTGACCCAAACTTAAGGAAAACTTTGGCTATGTACAGACTCAGTGAGCATAGCCTTGCTATTGAGAAAGGCCGCCGTAGGCAGACATGGCTCTCAAGAGAAGACAGGCTATGTGCTCACTGCCCACAAAATGAGCTGCACTTCCTAACCTCCTGCCAAATGTATGACTATATAGTGAG
>NW_026283555.1:0-92435 GCF_023373465.1 Oncorhynchus keta
CCATACTGCTCCTACACGGTGTAACAGTACTGAGTAGGTCCATACTGCTCCTACACGGTGTAACAGTACTGAGTAGGTCCATACTGCTCCTACACGGTGTAACAGTACTGAGTAGGTCCATACTGCTCCTACACGGTGTAACAGTACTGAGTAGGTCCAAACTGCTCCTACACGGTGTAACAGTACTGAGTAGGTCCATACTGCTCCTACACGGTGTAACAGTACTGAGTAGGTCCATACTGCTCCTACACGGTGTAACAGTACTGAGTAGGTCCATACTGCTCCTACACGGTGTAACAGTACTGAGTAGGTCCATACTGCTCCTACACGGTGTAACAGTACTGAGTAGGTCCATACTGCTCCTACACGGTGTAACAGTACTGAGTAGGTCCATACTGCTCCTACACGGTGTAACAGTACTGAGTAGGTCCATACTGCTCCTACACGGTGTAACAGTACTGAGTAGGTCCAAACTGCTCCTACACGGTGTAACAGTACTGCCAAACTGCTCCTACACGGTGTAACAGTACTGAGTAGGTCCATACTGCTCCTACACGGTGTAACAGTACTGAGTAGGTCCTAACTGCTCCTACACGGTGTAACAGTACTGAGTAGGTCCATACTGCTCCTACACGGTGTAACAGTACTGAGTAGGTCCATACTGCTCCTACACGGTGTAACAGTACTGAGTAGGTCCATACTGCTCCTACACGGTGTAACAGTACTGACTGCTCCTACACGGTGTAGGTCCATACTGCAGTGTCCAGTACTGAGTAGGTCCATACTGCTCCTACACGGTGTAACAGTACTGAGTAGGTCCATACTGCTCCTACACGGTGTAACAGTACTGAGTAGGTCCATACTGCTCCTACACGGTGTAACAGTACTGAGTAGGTCCATACTGCTCCTACACGGTGTAACAGTACTGAGTAGGTCCATACTGCTCCTACACGGTGTAACAGTACTGAGTAGGTCCATACTGCTCCTAAACGGTGTAACAGTACTGAGTAGGTCCATACTGCTCCTACACGGTGTACCAGTACTGAGTAGGTCCAAACTGCTCCTACACGGTGTAACAGTACTGAGTAGGTCCATACTGCTCCTACACGGTGTACCAGTACTGAGTAGGTCCATACTGCTCCTACACGGTGTAACAGTACTGAGTAGGTCCATACTGCTCCTACACGGTGTAACAGTACTGAGTAGGTCCATACTGCTCCTACACGGTGTAACAGTACTGAGTAGGTCCATACTGCTCCTACACGGTGTAACAGTACTGAGTAGGTCCATACTGCTCCTACACGGTGTAACAGTACTGAGTAGGTCCAAACTGCTCCTACACTGTAACGGTTTTGACTTGAGGTTATTATTTATAGGGGTGCCAGGTAGGTTGTGCCTACCAGAGAAAACATTGGTTTCTCCTTTTAGTTTGGGTGGGAATGAGTCCCATCTGGTCCGTCAAGTCTACACCAATACAAAGGACCTATGTAAAAGTCAGGAGGGAAATAAACTTTTCATAAACCCTTAAAACATTGAAAAGAACTTCAAAAACAACTATATTCTGTTGCGTGGGTTGTATTAGCAACAACAATGATTACACACACACATAATAATATCACAATGAGTTCTGGTTCCTCCAGAAATGTCCTGTACCTCGGGCCTAAAAAGAGTCCTGCCCGGTAAAGGAGTTCAGTGAACTCAAGTGACTTTTGTCACGCGATGTTTGTCCGTTCATTCCGTGTAGCGTAAACCCAGTATTAAACATACAATCAATATAACAATTACTTTACCACAGAACCTTAAAGCGGATCAACTCTTAATTAAGTCCTCAACTACCACTAACTACACAAATCACAGTATACATCACATCCAAACAAATGAAATACCGTATACAAAAAGGTGGTAGTCAGTCGGTCAGTCAGACAATCCAATCCGCCAATAGATCTCCAGCGGAGAAAGGCCACGAAGAACGGAGAGGTGTAGTCCAGGGACGCGAAGAGTGGATCCGATCCTGGGTAAACTCTCTTAGGCTACAAAACACACGTTTAACGGCAACAAAACAAACGGAATAGAGAAGCTTCAGAACTGAGGGTTGACCACATCCTCATGCACGTCTCCATCACAACCCCACTTTCGTGCAGCTGATACTGGCTATTTAATTGGGAATTAAAGGGAAAGCGCCCTATTGGAAGGAGCTGCACTGAGACGGTTCAGAAAAATTCAGGGCCGTCACACACCCCTCCCCTGGAAAAAGCCGACCATTGCCCTGGAAGGCACATCTTGGTCGGGAAACCGAGAAAGGTCTCCTCATCACTTTCCTCTACAAAAATATTCATTACTTTTTGGAGCTCACGCTCCTCAGCTGAGGAGTCACAGGCCTTAAGGTGCGAGACTTCTGGGTCTGGGAATCCGAGAAAAGTATCCTCACTATCCTCTTCAAAGATATCCAGGACCTTGCGGCGCTCAATCGCCTCCAATTCCTCAGCCGAGGGTAACAGGCCTTAAGGCGTGAGACATGGACGATGCGCATATCTTCACCTGTGTCCTCTTTCACCACTCGGTAGTTCAAAGGGCCCATCTGCTCCACAATCCTATATGGTCCTTGCCATTTAGGAGCGAGCTTGGCCGAGAAGAATTGTTCAGCTTTCGAGTAAGGATGAGAGCGAAGCCACACCCGATCACGAAGCTGGAACTGCATGTCTCGTCTGTTCTTATCATAATTTCTCTTCTGCTTGAGTCGAGCCTGGATCATGTTCTTTGAGACAAGAGCTCTCAAGTCATGGAGATGGCCTACCTGGTCATAGCAAGCAGCGTCTGGAGTAAGCTGCTGGGGCTGTAGCACCATATCCAAGGGTCCTCGGAGAGGACGACTTAGGTTCAGCTCTGCAGGTGTGACTCCAGTGGACTCTTGCACAGCAGAATTCAGGGCAAATCGAAACTCGTGAAGGTGCTTGTCCCAGTGTTTGTGCTGGGTCCCTACATAGGAAGCAATCATTGTCTTCAAGGTTCGATTTACTCTCTCAGTGAGATTGGTCTGTGGGTGATAGGCCGTGGTCAACTTCTGCCTCAGGTTCCATCTTTGGCAGGTCTCCTCAAAGAGATCAGAGACAAATTGGGAACCTCGATCAGACAGGATGTAATCAGGCACTCCCCAGCGAGTCAGGATCTCTTTCGTAAGGATGTTAGAGACGGTCCTTGCTGTGGCCTGACGCAGGGAAAAGAGTTCCACCCACTTTGAATAGTAATCAACAAAAACAAGTATGTACACATTCTGATTGGAGCTTCTAGGAAATGGACCCATCAAATCCACTCCTAACATTTCCCAAGGTCGGGTAACCACCGTTTGCTGCAACTTGCCAGCAGGCTTTCTACCTTCTGGTTTGTACATTTGACAAACCTGACAATTTCGGATGTGTGACTTCACATCCATGCTCAGATGTGGCCAGTAGAGTAACGCTTGCAACCGCTTGTAGGTTTTGAACCTGCCCAAATGACCAGCTAATGGGTCTTCATGGAAATGTTGAAGCAGTTGTAGGCGTAGAGTGTCCGGTATGTACATTTGGTAGAGTGTTCTGTGAGGTAGTTGTACGACTCGGTAGACTTTATCTTCAATGATGGTCAGCTTTGTGGTAGGATTGACCATCTTTTCTCCATCTTCCAGGATAGTCTGGTACAAAGCCTGTACTTCTGGATCATCCTGTTGAGCTTTCCATATTGCCTCATCAGAGATGGGAAAGTCTGTTTTGGGCGAGTCTCGACTGCTTGACAGGACAGTAGCACATGTAAGATCAGGGCCACCGTTATCACAAGTAGGAGCTCTGGACAAGGCATCTGGAACAGTGTTGTATTTTCCTTTCCTGTATTCCACTGCAAATGTGAACTCTTGCAACCGTAGAGCCCATCTTATGAGTCTGGTGCTTGGTTTGTTGGTCTTGAACACCCACACAAGGGAGGAATGGTCAGTGACCACAGTGAAGTGTCTTCCCTCCAAGTAGTACCTCCACTTTTCCAAAGCCCAGACCACTGCAAGGCACTCTTGCTCTGTTGTGGAGTAGTTCCGTTCTGCTCCATTCAATGTCCGACTGGCGAACGCTAGCACTTCTTCAGTGCCAAGTCCAGTCTGTTGGACTAGGACAGCACCAAGTCCAACATCACTTGCATCAGTGTAAACAACAAAAGGGCAATCAAAGTTGGGATGACCTAAAATGGGAGGTGTGACGAGATGTCGTTTCAGGGTTTCAAAGGAAGTCTGGCACTCTGCCGTCCATTGGAATTTCGCTCCTTTTCGCTTCATCGCGTTGAGGGGTTCTGCCACCTGGGAGAAGTTAGACACAAACCGATGGTACCATCCAGCCATACCAAGGAACCGTTGAAGGGCCTTGAGTGTGGTTGGCACAGGGAAGTCTTGTACAGCCTTTGTCTTTTCAGGATCCACATGAATGCCGTCGAAAGACACAATATGGCCAAGGAACTTCAGGGAGGTTTGGCAGAAGTTGCTCTTCTTCATATTTAAGGTCAGACCAGCTTCTCTTAGCTTGTCCAACACTGCTTGAAGATCTTGAAAGTGTCTTTCTCTGTTCTGAGAGTAGATAATTATATCGTCCAGGTAGACGAAACAGATCTTCCCTTTGAGCTCACCTAACGCAATCTCCATGAGTCTTTGGAAAGTGGCAGGGGCATTCTTTAATCCAAAGGGCATCACCTTAAAGGAAAACAAGCCCTCGGCACAGACAAACGCAGTCTTGTCCTTGCTTTCCTGGTCCATCTCAACCTGCCAATAACCACTATTGAGGTCAAGGGTAGTGAACACAACAGCGCCAGACAATGACTCCAGGATCTCATGGATGGTGGGAAGAGGATAGGCATCAGTCTGGGAAACATTGTTGGTCTTCCTATAGTCCACACAAAATCTAAGACCACCAGTCTTTTTTGGGATGAGGACAACAGGAGCAGCCCAGGGAGAGGAGGAACGTTCTATTATATCTTGGGTTAACATATCATTTATGAGTCCCTTTTGGATGATTAGCTTCGCTGGGGACAAACGATATGGCTTTTGCTTGATCGGCATTTCCTGTGTAAGGAATATTTTGTGCTTCAGGAGCCTGGTGCGTCCCAGCTTTGAAGTACATACATCAGCATTATTCTGCAGCTGTTCCAACAGCCTTAACTCCTCTGGCTGTTCCAGCTGAGCTCTTCTCACAGCCTGTAAAAGGAGATCATCAGAAGGATTATCAAGGGTTAGTGGTACCGGAGCAATGGCAGAGAAGACTGCCACATTTGAACCCCAATCATGTAACTTTTTAGCTTCCGATTGGTGCGGTATTAACTGAAAGGAAGGGGATGTCGATGGGGGGGCGTAGGCAGTGACTCTTGGGGTTTCAGCTCTGGTTAAAGCACCCAGAGAAGGATGGTCATTCCTGCGAAGAGAGTTAGGTGTGTTGGCCTGTTGTGATTTGTGGTTTCTGGAAGGGTTTACTTGATACGGTCTTGGACATTCAGAGGTGCCAGCTTGGCCCTCAGTGGTCTGAACTGAAGTGGACACCAGGGAAACTCTGTGTAAGGAGTTGTGCCTAATGGAGGCCATGTCCACAGACACGTCCTCCAACATTTTAACACAATTAGAGAGTTCTGTCTGCAAGTGGTCTACAGTGTTAACCATGGGAGAAAAAACAGAATTAACATCCTTGAGGACCTCAGTGTGGTGATGTTGCAGGCGCCATTGGAGAGTGGCAGTGAGTTGGTTTCGTTGGTAGTCAAACTGCCTGTCCATGGCACCAGTCATTTCCGTCTTCCACTCTCACTGAGCTCTTTCAGCATGTGGGTTAGAGTGCTCAGTGAGTTTCTGAATTCCATGGCACTCTGTTGTTGCTCTTCCCTCAGACATTTGAATTTATGGTGGATAAGAGTTTGGAGATGTTGTTGAGTTCGACGAATATCAAGGATGTCACCTTGAAGTTGTAAGACTACAACCTCTGGAGATAAACCAGACAATGGAGGAAGGTTGGGTGTCAGAGGGAGGACTAGCTCAGTACTTCCACACAGATCCATGTCAATAAGTGAGTAACTGGTTAGACCGCCTGTGGCCTGTGGCTCAGGCCGAGCATTCAGATTCCCAGGGCTCTGGCCCAAATCAACTCCATTATCTCCATTCACATTATGATTTGTATCGTCAGCGTGATGGTCAGAATGGCCCTGTGTATTCCCATTGACAGGTATGACATGGATGAGCACATTATCTTGGGGTGAATCCATTGTTTTAATTCCACACAAAATATTTGCTTTGGTTAGTTCTCAATGTTGAGCTGTCCCATCTGGGGTGCCATTTTTATGTAACGGTTTTGACTTGAGGTTATTATTTATAGGGGTGCCAGGTAGGTTGTGCCTACCAGAGAAAACATTGGTTTCTCCTTTTAGTTTGGGTGGGAATGAGTCCCATCTGGTCCGTCAAGTCTACACCAATACAAAGGACCTATGTAAAAGTCAGGAGGGAAATAAACTTTTCATAAACCCTTAAAACATTGAAAAGAACTTCAAAAACAACTATATTCTGTTGCGTGGGTTGTATTAGCAACAACAATGATTACACACACACATAATAATATCACAATGAGTTCTGGTTCCTCCAGAAATGTCCTGTACCTCGGGCCTAAAAAGAGTCCTGCCCGGTAAAGGAGTTCAGTGAACTCAAGTGACTTTTGTCACGCGATGTTTGTCCGTTCATTCCGTGTAGCGTAAACCCAGTATTAAACATACAATCAATATAACAATTACTTTACCACAGAACCTTAAAGCGGATCAACTCTTAATTAAGTCCTCAACTACCACTAACTACACAAATCACAGTATACATCACATCCAAACAAATGAAATACCGTATACAAAAAGGTGGTAGTCAGTCGGTCAGTCAGACAATCCAATCCGCCAATAGATCTCCAGCGGAGAAAGGCCACGAAGAACGGAGAGGTGTAGTCCAGGGACGCGAAGAGTGGATCCGATCCTGGGTAAACTCTCTTAGGCTACAAAACACACGTTTAACGGCAACAAAACAAACGGAATAGAGAAGCTTCAGAACTGAGGGTTGACCACATCCTCATGCACGTCTCCATCACAACCCCACTTTCGTGCAGCTGATACTGGCTATTTAATTGGGAATTAAAGGGAAAGCGCCCTATTGGAAGGAGCTGCACTGAGACGGTTCAGAAAAATTCAGGGCCGTCACAACACGGTGTAACAGTACTGAGTAGGTCCATACTGCTCCTACACGGTGTAACAGTACTGAGTAGGTCCATACTGCTCCTACACGGTGTAACAGTACTGAGTAGGTCCATACTGCTCCTACACGGTGTAACAGTACTGAGTAGGTCCATACTGCTCCTACACGGTGTAACAGTACTGAGTAGGTCCATACTGCTCCTACACGGTGTAACAGTACTGAGTAGGTCCATACTGCTCCTACACGGTGTAACAGTACTGAGTAGGTCCATACTGCTCCTACACGGTGTAACAGTACTGAGTAGGTCCAAACTGCTCCTACATGGTGTAACAGTACTGAGTAGGTCCATACTGCTCCTACACGGTGTAACAGTACTGAGTAGGTCCAAACTGCTCCTACACGGTGTAACAGTACTGAGTAGGTCCATACTGCTCCTACACGGTGTAACAGTACTGAGTAGGTCCAAACTGCTCCTACACGGTGTACCAGTACTGAGTAGGTCCATACTGCTCCTCCACGGTGTAACAGTACTGAGTAGGTCCATACTGCTCCTACACGGTGTAACAGTACTGAGTAGGTCCATACTGCTCCTACACGGTGTAACAGTACTGAGTAGGTCCATACTGCTCCTACACGGTGTAACAGTACTGAGTAGGTCCAAACTGCTCCTACACGGTGTAACAGTACTGAGTAGGTCCATACTGCTCCTACACGGTGTAACAGTACTGAGTAGGTCCATACTGCTCCTACACGGTGTAACAGTACTGAGTAGGTCCATACTGCTCCTCCACGGTGTAACAGTACTGAGTAGGTCCATACTGCTCCTACACGGTGTAACAGTACTGAGTAGGTCCATACTGCTCCTACACGGTGTAACAGTACTGAGTAGGTCCATACTGCTCCTACACGGTGTAACAGTACTGAGTAGGTCCATACTGCTCCTACACGGTGTAACAGTACTGAGTAGGTCCATACTGCTCCTACACGGTGTAACAGTACTGAGTAGGTCCTAACTGCTCCTACACGGTGTAACAGTACTGAGTAGGTCCATACTGCTCCTACACGGTGTAACAGTACTGAGTAGGTCCATACTGCTCCTACACGGTGTAACAGTACTGAGTAGGTCCATACTGCTCCTACACGGTGTAACAGTACTGAGTAGGTCCTAACTGCTCCTACACGGTGTACCAGTACTGAGTAGGTCCATACTGCTCCTACACGGTGTAACAGTACTGAGTAGGTCCAAACTGCTCCTACACGGTGTAACAGTACTGAGTAGGTCCAAACTGCTCCTACACGGTGTAACAGTACTGAGCTGTATTCAGTATGGAAAAGTACTAGAACATCCAATTAAATATTAACTGGTGATGTACTGCGACTAGTTGAAAAACAGGGAGTTGTGGGTTCAAATGGACCACTGCCAATTTAAACTGCATTACTCATTACCCAGTTGAAAAAACCAATGAGGTGGGTCTTTCCACATTCTACCAACCCAATAGATGCATTTCTACTACAGTGAATATTAACCAATGAGGTGGGTCTTTCCACATTCTACCAACCCAATAGATGTTTCTACTACAGTGAATATTAACCAATGAGGTGGGTCGTTCCACATTCTACCAACCCAACAGATATTTCTACAGTGAGCACTAACCAAAATGGAAATGTCCCTTGACTGTTACCCTCCCACCCAGCAGGTGGCGACGTGCCTGTTTCAGGGCAATGCTGCCGGTGTGACGTATAATCTAATGGACGGGACGCTTCTTCAAACAACAAAAGCGAGTTATTCACCTCCGTATCTTACTAGCCAACATAGACGATACAATTGCAGATCTTTAAATGCTTTCGTTGTATATTAGCCACTGCGTTTTAAACACACTTGTCGTATCTATTAGCTAGTTACACCATTTCATTAAATATCTACGTTGTTGTTAGCTAGCTAGCTGGGTAAATTAGCAGTGCTAGTCTTGTCACTAATGCTAACTAGCTAACTAACTAACATCCCAGACCATGAGTTCACTAATCGACTCCCCTCCTCCTAAAGAGGAGGTCTGCTGGACGGAGAAAGAAACTCTGGGGCTGAACATTGTCGTGAAAGAGGAGAAGGAAGAAGAGGATGTCACAGTAAAACAAGAAACAGAGTTTGAGGCTGTTACAGTGAAAGAAGAAGAGAAAGAGGTTAAATTGACAGAAGATGAAGACGCGTTCAGAGTGAAAGAGGAAGAGGATGTTACAGTAAAAGAAGAGGAGAATGCCGTTTTTGGATTGGGGGAGGTGACTGTCACATTGGAAGAAGAGGAGAAAGGAGATCTGATTAACAACAGTGAGTAATATCTTAAATACAGGGAAGACGAGACGAGGAAGGATAATTTTTATCTAATTTTGATGTGGATGAAATGTAATAAAAATAATAATTAATAATAATAATAATTACAGGTTATTTAAAATCCGATGGAGTTAGTTTTGTGCCAACAGAAATAAGGGGTTAAATGTGTGCCCCAAAAAAATATTTCCTGATCTTTTATCAAATCAAATGTATTTATATAGCCCTTCATACATCAGCTGATATCTCAAAGTGCTAGATCTAGGACAGACACTTCAAAACCTTATTAATCAACATTTTGACTGTCATTTTTGCCATTCATGAGTGTGTTGTTAAAATGCGTTTCTATGGGCTATAGTAGTAAAGGACAAATAAAATATTTTATCAAATGTTTAAATATTTTGTGGGGGGGGTGGGGACCTAAAGGGATCCTACAATTCTAATAGCTAAATGATCAATGACATCACCATCTTAAGTTACTGTTTTAAATTACCCAAGATAAACAGATATTAAAACATTTGTACACGTTTTTTTTTGTCAAATTTACTTTTTTACAAATATGTTTTCCATGTTTTGAACAGTCATTTAGATGCATTTCATCCATTCCATGTTTTTCATTCAAAAGTTGTGAGTGTCTGTGATTGGCTGAGAAATTAGCATGTGGGCTAATCTGACGACCTAAAATAGCCACTTATAAGGAACGCTGTGGACTCTGGAACTCAACTCCGTTATAGACAATGGAACGCTGTGGACTCTGGAACTCAACTCCGTCAGATGTAGACCTGAGTCAAGTCATTGTTTATGGGGAAAATATAAACAGGTTATTTATTATATTGCAGCATTAAGTTTAGCATCTCACACTTTTTCCAATTCATGGTTTGAGTGCGAGTAACCCTATAGGCATACTGGTAATTATATTATGTTGCAGAAAACACAACAGTAACTTAATTTAGCCATAGAAAAGAGAATTAAACAAAATGCTTGTTGCATACCATTCTAGCCCCATCTTAACCCCTTATCTACCATTCTAGCCCCATCTTAACCCCTTATCTACCATTCTAACCCCATCTTAACCCCTTATCTACCATTCTAACCCCATCTTAACCCCTTATCTACCATTCTAACCCCATCTTAACCCCTTTATCTACCATTCTAACCCCATCTTAACCCCTTATCTACCATTCTAGCCCCATCATCTACCATTCTAGCCCCATCTTAACCCCTTATCTACCATTCTAGCCCCATCTTAACCCCTTATCTACTATTCTAACCCCATCTTAACCCCTTATCTACCATTCTAACCCCATCTTAACCCCTTTATCTACCATTCTAGCCCCATCTTAACCCCTTATCTACCATTCTAGCCCCATCATCTACCATTCTAGCCCCATCATCTACCATTCTAGCCCCATCTTAACCCCTTATCTACCATTCTAGCCCCATCTTAACCCCTTATATACCATTCTAGCCCCATCTTAACCCCTTTATCTACCATTCTAGCCCCATCTTAACCCCTTATCTACCATTCTAGCCCCATCTTAACCCCTTTATCTACCATTCATGCCCCATCTTAACCCCTTATCTACCATTCTAGCCCCATCTTAACCCCTTATCTACCATTCTAGCCCCATCTTAACCCCTTATCTACCATTCTAGCCCCATCTCAACCCCCTATGTACCATTCTAGCCCCATATTCACCCCTTATCTACCATTATAGCCCCATCTCAACCCCCTATGTACCATTCTAGCCCCATCTTAACCCCGTATCTACCATTCTAGCCCCATCTTAACCCCTTATCTACCATTCTAACCCCATCTTAACCCCTTTATCTACCATTCTAGCCCCATCTTAACCCCTTATCTACCATTCTAGCCCCATCTTAACCCCTTATCTACCATTCTAGCCCCATCTTAACCCCTTTATCTACCATTCATGCCCCATCTTAACCCCTTATCTACCATTCTAGCCCCATCTTAACCCCTTATCTACCATTCTAGCCCCATCTTAACCCCTTATCTACCATTCTAGCCCCATCTCAACCCCCTATGTACCATTCTAGCCCCATATTCACCCCTTATCTACCATTATAGCCCCATCTCAACCCCCTATGTACCATTCTAGCCCCATCTTAACCCCGTATCTACCATTCTAGCCCCATCTTAACCCCTTATCTACCATTCTAACCTCATCTTAACCCCGTATGTACCAGTCGAGCCCATCTTCACCCCTTATGTACCATTATAGCCCCATCTTAACCCCTTATCTACCATTCGAGCCCCATCTTAACTTAGAATGGTACATAAGTGGTTAACTCCTTCTAGACACCTATATCTATATAACAGTAGTAACCTAACCCTGTATGTACCAATCCAGCCCCATCTTAACCCCGTATGTACCGTTTTAGCCCCATCTTAACCCATTATGTATCATTCTAGCCCTATATTCACCCCTTATCTACCAGTCTAACCCCATCTTAACCCCTTATGTACCATTCTAACCCCATCTTAACCCCCTATGTCCCAGTCTAGCCCCATCTTACCCCAGTATGTCCCAGTCTAGCCCCATCTTAACCCATTATGTCCCAGTCTAGCCCCATCTTAACCCATTATGTCCCAGTCTAGCCCCATATTAACCCCTTATCCACCAGTCTAGCCCCATCTTAACCCCATATGTACCATTATAGCCCCATCGTAACCCATTATGTACCAGTCTAGCCCCATATTAACCCTTATGTACCATTCTAGTAGCCAGCCAACTGGCCACTAGATTGTACAATATGCTTTTTTCCAGTGGAGATTAGTTGATGAATTTCCTGGCAGGGCTGTGGAACATGTGTAGGGATAATTCAAATGGAACTGTTATTAACCAATCGGCATCCAGGATCCAAATGTAAAGTTGAATAATGAGGGATCTTGTCATCAAATCAGATTTTATTTGTCACAGGTACCGAATACAACAGGAACACAACCAGCCCTTAACCAACAATGCAGTTTTAAGAAAAATAAGTGCTAAGTAGCAAATAGATTAATAAAAACAAAAAATTAAAGAGCAGCAGTAGACTGTGACAGAAACATTATGTACAAACTAAGTTACACATAATGTGAAAGAACACACACAAATACACAATTGGTTAAGAGCCTGTAAAACGCAGCCATCTCCTCCTGCGCCACTATATTTTACAACAGGGCAATGGATTAAACCTCATAGGAAGAGCAGGAGATTTCATTCAGGTCTCTCTGTTTAACTAAATACACTGTCTTTGGCAGGAGAGAGACCAGACTCTCACTCTGACAGACGGAAGAAGAGTCCTTCAGGGGAACCAGACCCAGAGACGCCCAAACCAGGGAGACGACACCACTGCTCCCAGTGTAATTTGAGTTATAAGTTTTTATGGAAACTGAAACAGCATGAGAGGACACACACAGGGGAGAAACCACACCACTGCTCTCAGTGTGGAAAGAGTTTTACCCTGTTAGGGAACCTGAAAAAGCATAAAGAAATACACACAGGAGAAAAACCTTTCCAATGTTCCCAGTGTGGAAAGAGATTTTCACGATCACAGCACCTAAAATCACATGAGCGGACACACACAGGGGATAAACCACACCACTGCTCCCAGTGTGGAAAGAGTTTTACCCAGTTGGGGAGCCTGAAAAAGCATAAAGGAATACACACAGGAGAAAAACCTTTCCAATGTTCCCAGTGTGGAAAGAGATTTTCAGGATTGCATCACCTAAAATCACACGAGAGGACACACACAGGGGAGAAGCCACACCATTGTGCCCTGTGTGGAAAGGATTTTACCCAGTTAGGGAACCTAAAAAAACATCAGATGAAACACACAGGAGAAAAACCTTTCCAATGTTCCCAGTGTGGGAAAAGATTTTCACGATCACAGGAACTAAAATCACATGAGATGACACACACAGGGGAGAAACCACACCACTGCTCCCAGTGTGGGAAACGTTTTACCCAGTTAGGGAGCCTGAACAAACACAAGAGAATACACACAGGAGAAAAGCCTTACCACTGCTCCCAGTGTGGAAAGAGTTTTACCCAGTTGGGGAACCTGAACAACCATAATATAATACACACAGAAGAAAAGCCGTTCCAATGTTCCCACTGTGGAAAGAGATTTTCACGATCACAGGACCTAAAATCACATGAAAGGACACACACAGGGGAGAAACCACACCACTGCTCCCAGTGTGGAATGCGTTTTACCCAGTTAGGAAGCCTGAACAAACATAAGAAGAGAATACACTCTGGAGAGAAATCTTAACATACTTTCCCAGTCAGAGAACCTGAAATCACATGACAGAATAGAGAGGCTGTCTTCTGACGTATGTTTTAGTTTTTTATTAAATGTTGATATGAAAAAATGTGATTTGGATATTTTAAAATTACAATTATTAAACAGATTAGTAGAATGTGCATTTCTTGATTTTAACCTAGAAATGTTATGAATTTAGTAAAAATAATTTTATCAAAAGCAACATATCTTTTAATATAAATCTGAATATCTAGTGAATGTTCATTATATATATATCTACATGATGTATTGTTACATGTAGGAGCAGTATAGACCTCGTCTGTTCATTATATACATGATGTATTGTTACACCATGTAGGAGCAGTATAGACCTAGTCTGTTCATTATATACATGATGTATTGTTACACCATGTAGGAGCAGTATAGACCTAGTCTGTTATATATATACATGATGTATTGTTACACCATGTAGCAGTATAGAGTCTGTTCATTATATACATCTACAGACCATAGGAGCAGTATTAGTCTGTTCATTATATACATCTACATGATGTATTGTTACACCATGTAGGAGCAGTATAGACCTAGTCTGTTCATTATATACATCTACATGATGTATTGTTACACCATGTAGGAGCAGTATAGACCGAGTCTGTTCACTATATACATCTGTGTATTGTTACATGTAGGAGCAGTAGAGATCTAGATGCTTATTTTTAAATATTTTGATAGTTTCTGTTTATTTGACTGAATTAATCAGAAATGGCCTAAATACAGATGTTTAGTAGATGTAAAGTTTGTTTTCAATTGTCAATCATAAAAATGTTTCACTAATCAATCCACACATGCTTCTCTTTATTCATCTCAATATAATATTGTTAGCTTCCATTGGTTCCCATATCCGAAAGTGTTCCATTATCCGAAAGTGTTCCATTATCCGAAAGTGTTCCATTATCCAAAAGTGTTCCATTATCCATGGTTCCATTAAAAGTGTTCCATTATCCGAAAGTGTTCCATTATCCAACATGGTTCCATTATCCGAAAGTGTTCCATTATCCAAAAGTGTTCCATTATCCGAAAGTGTTCCATTATCCGAAAGTGTTCCATTATCCAAAATGGTTCCATTATCCAAAAAGTGTTCCATTATCCAAAAGTGTTCCATTATCCAAAAGTGTTCCATTATATCCAAAAGTGTTCCATTATCCAAATGGTTCCATTATCCAAAAGTGTTCCATTATCCAAAAGTGTTCCATTTATCCAAAAGTGTTCCATTATCCAAAAGTGTTCCATTATCCGAAAGTGTTCCATTATCCGAAAGTGTTCCATTATCCAAAAGTGTTCCATTATCCAAAAGTGTTCCATTATCCAAAAGTGTTCCATTATCCAACATGGTTCCATTATCCAAAAGTGTTCCATTATCCAAAAGTGTTCCATTATCCAACATGGTTCCATTATCCAAAAGTGTTCCATTATCCAAAAGTGTTCCATTATCCAAAAGTGTTCCATTATCCAAAAGTGTTCCATTATCCGAAAGTGTTCCATTATCCAACATGGTTCCATTATCCAAAAGTGTTCCATTATCCAAAAGTGTTCCATTATCCAAAAGTGTTCCATTATCCAAAAGTGTTCCATTATCCGAAAGTGTTCCATTATCCAAAAGTGTTCCATTATCCAAAAGTGTTCCATTATCCAAAAGTGTTCCATTATCCAAAAGTGTTCCATTATCCAACATGGTTCCATTATCCAAAAGTGTTCCATTATCCAAAAGTGTTCCATTATCCGAAAGTGTTCCATTATCCGAAAGTGTTCCATTATCCGAAAGTGTTCCATTATCCAAAAGTGTTCCATTGGTTCCATTTTCAAAAGGGTTCCATTGGTTCCATTTTCAAAAGGGTTCCATTGGTTCCATTATCCAAAAGTTGAGAAGAATATATCCAGCTCAAGTATTTATAAGTATTTGACATGAACAATACACTACCGTTCAAAAGTTTGGGGTCAGTTAGAAATGTCCTTGTTTTTGAAAGAGAGGCAAAACAAATGTGTCCATTACAACCCACATCGACGGGACAACAGTGGAGAAGGTGAAAGGTTTTAAAGTTCCTCCGTGTTCATATCACCGACTAACTGAAATGGTCCACAGACACAGACCGTGTGGCGAAGAGGGTGCAACAGGGGCTCTTTAAACTCGGGAGGCTGAAAAAAATGTGGCTTGTCACCGAAAACCCTCACTAGCTTTTTTACAGGTGCACATTTGAGAGCATCCTGTCGGGCTGTGGTACGGCAACTGCACAGCCCACAACCACAATTTGTAGGACAACGCATCACCGGGGGCAAATCCTGCCCTCCGGGCGATGTCACCGGGGGTACCTGCCCTCCAGGACACCTACACCACCCGATGTCAGGGGGAAACCTGCCCTCCAGGACACCTACAACGATGTCACCGGGGCAAAATGCCCTCCAGGACACCTACACCACCCAGTCACCGGGGGACCTGCCCTCCAGGACACCTACAGCACCCATCACCTGGGGCAAACTACCTGCCCTCCAGGACACCTACAGCACCTGCCCCCGATGTCACCGGGGGCAAACTACCTGCCCTCCAGGACACCTATACCACCCGATGTCACAGGGGGCAAACTACCTGCCCTCCAGGACACCTACACCACCCGATGTCACAGGGGGCAAACTACCTGCCCTCCAGGACACCTACACCACCCGATGTCACAGGGGGCAAACTACCTGCCCTCCAGGACACCTACACCACCCGATGTCACAGGGGGCAAACTACCTGCCCTCCAGGACACCTACACCACCCGATGTCACAGGGGGCAAACTACCTGCCCTACAGGACACCTACACCACCCGATGTCACAGGAAGGGAAAAGAGATCATCAAAGACATTAAAACCACCCGAGCCACTGCCTGTTCACCCCGCTTCCATCCAGAACACGAGGTCAGTACAGGTGCATCAAAGCTGGGACAGAGAGATTGAAAAAAACAGCTTCTACCTACAGACTTGATATCATTGGCCACTATAATAAATGGAACACTAGTCACTTTAAGAATGTTTACGTATCTACGCATGACTCATCTCAAATGTATATAATGTATCTGTAACTGTATCGAGAGCAGCACCAGCTGAGGGCATGACAAAACCTTTTCCCCCTCAGGAGACTGAAAAGATTTGTCACGGGTCCCCAGATCCTCAAAAAGTTCTACAGCTGCACCATCGAGAGCATCCTGACCGGTTGCATCAAAGTCAAATCAAATCAAATGTTATTTGCCACATACACATGGTTAGCAGATGATAATGCGAGTGTAGTGAAATGCTTGTGCTTAGCAGTAGCTGGTACTCTAGTCAACATTAGCAGTAGCTGGTAGTCTAGTCAAAGCAGTAGCTGGTAGTCTAGTTAGCAGTAGCTGGTAGTCTCAACGTTAGCAGCTGGTAGAGCAGTAGCTGGTAGTCTAGTCAACGTTAGCAGTAGCTGGTAGTCTAGTCAACGTTAGCGGTAGCTGGTAGTCTAGTTAGCAGTAGCTGGTAGTCTAGTCAACATTAGCAGAGCTGGTAGTCTAGTCAAAAGTCTAGTCAACGTTAGCGGTAGCTGGTAGTCTAGTCAATGTTAGCAGTAGCTGGTAGTCTAGTCAACGTTAGCAGTAGCTGGTAGTCTAGTCAACGTTAGCAGTAGCTAGTAGTCTAGTTAGCAGTAGCTGGTAGTCTAGTCAATGTTAGCAGTAGCTGGTAGTCTAGTCAACGTTAGCGGTAGCTGGTAGTCTAGTCAATGTTAGCAGTAGCTGGTAGTCTAGTCAATGTTAGCAGTAGCTGGTAGTCTATCAACGTTAGCAGTAGCAGTCTAGTCAACGTTAGCAGTAGCTGGTAGGTTAGCAGTAGCTGGTAGTCTAGTCAAAGCAGTAGCTGGTAGTCTAGTCAATGTTAGCAGTAGCTGGTAGTCTAGTCAAAGTAGCTGGTAGTCTAGTCAATGTTAGCAGTAGCTGGTAGTCTAGTCAATGTTAGCAGTAGCTGGTAGTCTAGTCAACGTTAGCAGTAGCTGGTAGTCTAGTCAACGTTAGCAGTAGCTGGTAGTCTAGTCAATGTTAGCAGTAGCTGGTAGTCTAGTCAATGTTAGCAGTAGCTGGTAGTCTAGTCAATGTTAGCAGTAGCTGGTAGTCTAGTCAACGTTAGCAGTAGCTGGTAGTCTAGTCAACGTTAGCAGTAGCTGGTAGTCTAGTCAATGTTAGCAGTAGCTGGTAGTCTAGTCAATGTTAGCAGTAGCTGGTAGTCTAGTCAATGTTAGCAGTAGCTAGTCAATGTTAGCAGTAAGTCGAGTCAACGTTAGCAGTAGCTGGTAGTCTAGTCAATGTTAGCAGTAGCTGGTAGTCTAGTCAATGTTAGCAGTAGCTGGTAGTTAGTCAATGTTAGCAGTAGCTGGTAAGTTCGTAAGTCTAGTCAACGTTAGCAGTAGCTGGTAGTCTAGTAGCAGTAGCTGGTAGTCTAAATGTTAGCAGTAGCTGGTAGTCTAGTCAATGTTATTAGCTGGTAGTCTAGTCAATGTTAGCAGTATAGTCTAAGCAGTAGCTGGTAGTCTAGTCAACGTTAGCAGTAGCTGGTAGTCTAGTCAATGCTAGCAGTAGCTGGTAGTCTAGTCAATGTTAGCAGTAGCTGGTAGTCTAGTCAATGTTTTTAGTCTAGTTAGCAGTAAGTCTAGTCAACGTTAGCAGTAGCTGGTAGTCTAGTCAAACGTAGCTGGTAGTCTAGTCAACGTTATCAGTAGCTGGTAGTCTATAGTAGCTGGTAGTCTAGTCACATTAGCAGTAGCTGGTAGTCTAGTCAATGTTACATTAGTCAATGTTATCAGTAGCTGGTAGTCTAGTCAATGTTGAGCTGGTAGTCTAGTCAATGTTATCAGTAGTCTAGTTGCCTGGTAGTCTAAATGTTAGCAGTAGCTGGTAGTCTAGTTGAGTAGCTGGTATTCAACGTTAGCAGTAGCTGGTAGTCTAGTCAATGTTAGCAGTAGCTGGTAGTCTAGTCAATGTTAGCAGTAGCTGGTAGTCTAGTCAATGTTAGCAGTAGCTGGTAGTCTAGTCAATGTTAGCAGTAGCTGGTAGTCTAGTTAGCAGTAGCTGGTAGTCTAGTCAGCAGTAGCTGGTAGTCTAGTCAACAAGCTGGTAGTCTAGTCAACGGTAGCTGGTAGTAGCTGGTAGTCTAGTCAACATTAGCAGTAGCTGGTAGTCTAGTCAATGTTAGCGGTAGCTGGTAGTCTAGTCAATGTTATCAGTAGCTGGTAGTCTAGTCAATGTTAGCGGTAGCTGGTAGTCTAGTCAATGTTATCAGTAGCTGGTAGTCTAGTTAGCAGTAGCTGGTAGTCTAGTCAATGTTAGCAGTAGCTGGTAGTCTAGTCAACGTTATCAGTAGCTGTAGTCTAGTCAATGTTATCAGTAGCTGGTAGTCTAGTCAATGTTATCAGTAGCTGGTAGTCTAGTCAACGTTATCAGTAGCTGGTAGTCTAGTCAACGTTATCAGTAGCTGGTAGTCTAGTCAATGTTAGCGGTAGCTGGTAGTCTAGTCAATGTTATCAGTAAGTCTAGTTAGCAGGCTGGTAGTCTAGTCTGTAGCAGTAGCTGGTAGTCTAGTCAACGTTATCAGTAGCTGGTAGTCTAGTTAGCAGTAGCTGGTAGTCTAGTCCAGTAGCTGGTAGTCTAGTCAATGTTATCAGTAGCTGGTAGTCTAGTCAACGTTAGCAGTAGCTGGTAGTCTAGTTAGCAGTAGCTGGTAGTCTAGTCAATGTTAGCAGTAGCTGGTAGTCTAGTTAATGTTATCAGTAGCTGGTAGTCTAGTCAATGTTAGCAGTAGCTGGTAGTCTAGTTAGCAGTAGCTGGTAGTCTAGTCAACGTTAGCAGTAGCGGTAGCTACTAAACGAAAATGTGATGTTCTGATAACGTCGATAAATTCTTGACATATATATAAAAAAAAAACATTCACTACCTCATTCTTCCCATCAGTATTTATCCACCAATCAGAGTGCTGATTTAAAAAAGGATGTAGTTCATGTCACGTATTTTTGTCTGAATAGAATTCGAATTCGGAACGTCACTAGCGGACTGAATACAGTTACATCAATGTATTCTTACATTATATAGAAGCAGTATTGACTGGATAATATATTGCCTTAAATGTGGCTGTACAGTTGATTATTTATTTATTGATTGATTAACCTTTATTGAACTAGGCAAGTCCGTTAATTCGGGACAAATTCTTATTTACAATGACTGCCTACACCAACCAAACCCTGGACGGCGCTAGCCAATTGTGCGCCGCCTTACGGGACTCCCAATCACGGCCGGTTGATACAGCCTGGATTCGAACCAGGGTGTCTGTAGCACAGAGATGCAGTGTCTTAGACCGCTGTGATACCGCCTGGAATTGAACCAGGGACTGTAATGACGCCTCTAGCACTGAGATGCAGTGTCTTAGACCGCTGTGATACAGCCTGGAATTGAACCAGGGACTGTAGTGATGCCTCTAGCACTGAGATGCCTTAGACCGCTGTGATACAGCCTGGAATCGAACCAGGGACTATAGTGCCTTAGACCGCTGAGATACAGCCTGGAATCGAACCAGGGTCTGACTGTGTCGAACCAGGGAGTGCCTTAGACCGCGGTGATACAGCCTGGAATTGAACCAGGGACTGTAGTGACGCCTCTAGCACTGAGATGCCTTGCTGTGATACAGCCTGGAATCGAACCAGGGACTGTAGTGCCTTAGACCGCTGTGATACAGCCTGGAATCGAACCAGGGACTGTAGTGCCTTAGACCGCTGTGATACAGCCTGGAATCGAACCAGGGACTGTAGTGCCTTAGACCGCTGTGATACAGCCTGGAATCGAACCAGGGACTGTAGTGCCTTAGACCGCTGTGATACAGCATGGAATCGAACCAGGGACTGTAGTGCCTTAGACCGCTGTGATACAGCCTGGAATCGAACCAGGGACTGTAGTGCCTTAGACCGCTGTGATACAGCCTGGAATCGAACCAGGGACTGTAGTGCCTTAGACCGCTGTGATACAGCCTGGAATCGAACCAGGGACTGTAGTGCCTTAGACCGCTGTGATACAGCCTGGAATCGAACCAGGGACTGTAGTACAGCCTGGAATCGAACCAGGGACTGTAGTGGCTTAGACTGTGATACAGCCAGCCTGGAATCATGGAAACCAGGGACTGTAGTGCCTTAGACCGCTGTGATACAGCCTGGAATCGAACCAGGGACTGTAGTGCCTTAGACCGCTGTGATACAGCCTGGAATCGAACCAGGGACTGTAGTGCCTTAGACCGCTGTGATACAGCCTGGAATCGAACCAGGGACTGCAGTGCCTTAGACCGCTGTGATACAGCCTGGAATCGAACCAGGGACTGTAGTGCCTTAGACCGCTGTGATACAGCCTGGAATCGAACCAGGGACCGTAGTGCCTTAGACCGCTGTGATACAGCCTGGAATCGAACCAGGGACGTACTTAGAGTACAGCCTCGAACCAGGGACTGTAGTGCCTTAGACATGATACAGCCTTCGAACCAGGGACTTTTAAACCGCTGCACCCCTCGTCACTACAAGTCTGAACCAACATGTGTTAAGGTCTCAATATATTAGGATTATTTAAATAAATACATGAAGAAGAAAAAGGTTTTGTCTGAAAGTAAAATAAACATTTTTCCTAAACTGCGTTGCCCAGTCAGCAGATGGCGATGTGCATCTTTCAGGTGATGCTGCTGGTGTGACGTATAATCTAGTGGACGGGAAGCTTCGTCAACAACAACAGCTCGTCAGCCACTTCGGTAGCTTGCCAGACAACATAGCCGAAACGTTACAGCTCCTTGAGATGCTTTCGGTGTATATGAGACACTGTGTTTATAAAAAATATGTATTTCATATTTATGTACTAATCAGCCAAACAGCTAAAATAGCCTACCACTAGGCTTGTAGCTCATCTTAACTAGCTAACATCAGTACGTACATATCCCAACCAGAAGCCATGGATTACAGGCATGTCTAGGTCCAAATAGGCTACACCCAAGCCATAAGACTGCTGAACAATTAATAAAATGGCCACCCAGACTATTTGCATTTCTTTTTTACACTGCTGCTATTTGGTGTTTACTATCTATGCATAGTCACTTTACCCCTACCTACATCTACATATTAACTCAATTACCTCAACTAACCTGTTGAAGCACCTTTGGCAGCGATTACAGCCTTGAGTCTTCTTGGGTATGAAGCTAGAAGCTTAGCACACCTGTATTTGGGGAGTTTCTCCCATTCTTCTCTGCAGATCCTCTCAAGCTCTGTCAGGTTGGATGGGGAGCGTCGCTGCACAGCTATTTCCAGGTCTCTCTAGAGACGTTTGATCGGGTTCAAGTCCGGGCTCTGGCTGGGGCACTCAAGGACATTCAGATACTCATCTCGAAGCCTCTCCTGCATTGTCTCCGCTATGTGCTTGGGGTCGTTGTCCTATTGGACGGTGAACCTTCACCCCAGTCTGAGGTCCTCTGGAGCAGGATTTCATCAAGGATCTCTCTATACTTTGCTCCGTCTTTCCCCCTCCTGACTAGCCTCCCAGGTCTCTAAATAACAAAACATATTGATTATCTAATGAATGATCAGCCTGTTGGGAGCCAGATTTGTCTGAAAATTTCTTAACGGTGAACAACAACTTTGTCATAGTAGTAACCTAAAACTATGAAATAACACATATGGAATCATGTAGTAACCAAAAAAACTATGAAATAACACATATGGAATCATGTAGTAAGCAAAAAGTTAAAACAAATCTGAATATAAAAGATTCTTCAAAGTAGTCATTGGCTGCTTGGCATTACAAAATCACCAGGGGTCTGGTTGAGGACCTCTGATTGGTTACTATATGATTCAACAGTTTAGGAGTTCAGTATTAGTCAAATTTGCCTAGTAAACATAAAGAAAAACTTGACTGAGTAGTGTTAAATATGATACTTTTATGAGAAAATTCTTTAAGCCTGCAGCTAGTTATTTGAAATGAGACATAATCATGCCAAAACATGAAAACATGAAAACACAAAAATACCATTAACTGACGTGGATAAGTAGCTAATGAAACACACATTGACATGTACAGTAGCTGGCTAGGCTATTTAAACTGTAACATTGACAATACATTGGATAAATGGTCCATGGAGTTACCTTCTTCATACTATCAAGATAACATTATTGCAGCTGAGTATTTTCAGTGCCCTAAAACATATTATTATCTAATTTCAGCCTTTGGGAGCTAGACCATCTGCTCTTCATCAGACAGCAGCTCCTTCACAAGAGGCAGTTACATCGTAAATAAAAAGCAGGTCATTCTGCCAGATCACCAGGGGTCTGTACGGGACCTCTGATTGGTTCCAAGTTTAGAGTTCGGCAAATTTGCCTGAACAGACATAGAGTGTTAAATATATACTTTTTTATGAGAAAATCAAGAATTGAAGATGCCAACAAATGTTATAGTCATCATCACAATGTTTTACTGTCATGTACAAAAATCAGGTCCTCCCTCGACTGGGACCGATTAACTTCACTCCTTTCAGCTTCGGCCCAACACCTAATAATACAACTACAGAACAATTTGCCAGATGTTTCACCTGACGTATAAATGTGAGGCATCTGGTTGGCGTTTCCACTCACTATCATTATATGGTGATGAGAGGAAGCCCAGTGGGAGAAGATGGAGCGAGATGGATTCTGGCCGACATTCTGCTAATCTTTTTATCGATAAAACATTTTTTACCTCAATACAGTTTTTCTGTTTCCATATCTATAATCTGTAATAAACAGAGTGGACTACGTTTTGTAGACTTTACCCTTTGCCAAGGTCTCAACAAAAATGGCGTTGTTTAGAAGGTGGGCAATGGCGAAATGAGTTACTGCTTCACAGAGTAGTGAATAGGATCTCTCTAGCTCGTGATTGGCTCCGCCCACCTCTTGTCTTGTTCTGTCCACTATGATCCATTTGCTCCCATTGGAAACGATCGGACTGGTCTATCTTGTTATAAAAAAATCTCCAGTCATTCCGTGAAGAGCATGAGGTGTGGCCGACGTTAGCCAGATTGAGCTAGCTACCGAGCTAGTATATGATTTTTTTCTTTATTTTTTTGCAGAAAAACCCAAGTATATATAAGAAGTATACAAACAGACAATGATAACATATGCTAGGGGGTACACCAAATTACAGATTATACAAAGACCTTAAAAGAAACACACATATTGATTGTTTTAACAGCTATTTTATTAGAATAATGTAGTGGTCTTAATAATAATGGTCTTAATGCAACACAACTTCTTACAAGTTTTGTTAAATCCAGCGATATACAAGGGATCTCTATTGCTGACAGAGATAATTAAAGGGATCTCTATTGCTGACAGAGATAATTAAAGGGATCTCTATTGCTGACAGAGATAATTAAAGGGATCTCTATTGCTGACAGAGATATTAAAAGGGATCTCTAATTCTGACAGAGATAATTAAAGGGATCTCTATTGCTGACAGAGATAATTAAAGGGATCTCTATTGCTGACAGAGATAATTAAAGGGATCTCTATTGCTGACAGAGATAATTAAAGGGATCTCTATTGCTGACAGAGATATTAAAAGGGATCTCTATTTGACAAATATATTAAAAGGGATCTCTATTGCTGACAGAGATATTATTCAGTCAAGCAGATGATCTCTTTTTGAAAGATGCTGACCAGATTCCTGAGCAGTCTATGTGATAAATATTTTTTCCAAAAGCATCTAGTCTTTGCCTGGAACTGTTCCCATTCATATAAAGAGTTTTAACTACAAAATAGTTGTCACATTTCTCAAGATCCATTCATATAAAGAGTTTTAATAGTACTACAAAATAGTTCCCCAAAGCTCAAGATAAAGAGAGTACTACAAAATAGTTCCCCAAAGCCACATTTCTCAAGATCCATTCATATAGTTTTAATAGTACTACAAAATAGTTCCCCAAAGTCACATTTCTCAAGATCCATTCATATAAAGAGTTTTAATAGTACTACAAAATAGTTCCCCAAAGTCACATTTCTCAAGATCCATTCATATAAAGAGCTTTAATAGTACTACAAAATAGTTCCCCAAAGTCACATTTCTCAAGATCCATTCATATAAAGAGTTTTAATAGTACTACAAAATAGTTCCCCAAAGTCACATTTCTCAAGATCCATTCATATAAAGAGCTTTAATAGTACTACAAAATAGTTCCCCAAAGCCACATTTCTCAAGATCCATTCATATAAAGAGTTTTAATAGTACTACAAAATAGTTCCCCAAAGTCACATTTCTCAAGATCCATTCATATAAAGAGCTTTAATAGTACTACAAAATAGTTCCCCAAAGCCACATTTCTCAAGATCCATTCATATAGTTTTAATAGTACTACAAAATAGTTCCCCAAAGCCACATTTCTCAAGATCCATTCATATAAAGAGTTTTAATAGTACTACAAAATAGTTCCCAAAGTCACATTTCTCAAGATCCATTCATATAAAGAGTTTTAATAGTACTACAAAATAGTTCCCCAAAGCCACATTTCTCAAGATCCATTCATATAAAGAGCTTTAATAGTACTACAAAATAGTTCCCCAAAGCCACATTTCTCAAGATCCATTCATATAAAGAGTTTTAATAGTACTACAAAATAGTTCCCCAAAGTGACATTTCTCAAGATCCATTCATATAAAGAGCTTTAATAGTACTACAAAATAGTTCCCCAAAGCCACATTTCTCAAGATCCATTCATATAGTTTTAATAGTACTACAAAATAGTTCCCCAAAGTCACATTTCTCAAGTATAAAGAGCTTTAATAGTACTACAAAATAGTTCCCCAAAGCCACATTTCTCAAGATCCATTCATATAAAGAGTTTTAATAGTACTACAAAATAGTTCCCCAAAGCCACATTTCTCAAGATCCATTCATATAAAGAGCTTTAATAGTACTACAAAATACTTCCCCAAAGCCACATTTCTCAAGATCCATTCATATAAAGAGTTTTAATAGTACTACAAAATAGTTCCCCAAAGCCACATTTCTCAAGATCCATTCATATAAAGAGTTTTAATAGCACTACAAAATAGTTCCCCAAAGCCACATTTCTCAAGATCCATTCATATAAAGAGTTTTAATAGTACTACAAAATAGTTCCCCAAAGCCACATTTCTCAAGATCCATTCATATAAAGAGCTTTAATAGTACTACAAAATAGTTCCCCAAAGCCACATTTCTCAAGATCCATTCATATAAAGAGTTTTAATAGTACTACAAAATAGTTCCCCAAAGCCACATTTCTCAAGATCCATTCAGTATACAAAAAGTTCCCCAAAGTCACATTTCTCAAGATCCATTCATATAAAGAGTTTTAACTACAAAATAGTTCCCCAAAGTCACATTTCTCAAGATCCATTCATATAAAGAGTTTTAATAGTACTACAAAATAGTTTCCCAAAGCCACATTTCTCAAGATCCATTCATATAAAGAGTTTTAATAGTACTACAAAATAGTTCCCCAAAGTCACATTTCTCAAGATCCATTCATATAAAGAGCTTTAATAGTACTACAAAATAGTTCCCCAAAGTCACATTTCTCAAGATCCATTCATATAAAGAGCTTTAATAGTACTACAAAATAGTTCCCCAAAGTCACATTTCTCAAGATCCATTCATATAAAGAGCTTTAATAGTACTACAAAATAGTTCCCCAAAGTCACATTTCTCAAGATCCATTCATATAAAGAGTTTTAATAGTACTACAAAATAGTTCCCAAAGCCACATTTCTCAAGATCCATTCATATAAAGTTTTAATAGTACTACAAAATAGTTCCCCAAAGCCACATTTCTCAAGATCCATTCATATAAAGAGTTTTAATAGTACTACAAAATAGTTCCCCAAAGCCACATTTCTCAAGATCCATTCATATAAAGAGTTTTAATAGTACTACAAAATAGTTTCCCAAAGCCACATTTCTCAAGATCCATTCATATAAAGAGTTTTAATAGTACTACAAAATAGTTCCCCAAAGCCACATTTCTCAAGATCCATTCATATAAAGAGTTTTAATAGTACTACAAAATAGTTCCCCAAAGCCACATTTCTCAAGGGAGAGAAATAGAAACTCATTTTCCACTGTATCGAAGGCTTTATGGAAGTCTATGAAGACAATAAAACTATCTTTGAAGATTAGATCAGAATAGTCAATAAGGTCTAACACCAGTCGGATATGATTAGATATATGTCTATATGAAGCCAGAGGGTCTCTTCTATAATTGAGTCCAATACTGCTTTCATTCTTTTTGCAAATATAGAAGCTAATATTTTGTAGTAGTTGTTGAGCAGACAGACGGGATGTAAATTATAGAGGAGAAGCAAGTCTTTCTTGGGCTTATGTATGAATGTAATCAGACCTGGAGTCAGACTGGGAGGGAGAGCATTATTTACAATGTAATCAGAGCTGGAGTCAGACTGGGAGGGAGAGCATTATTTACAATGTAATCAGACCTGGAGTCAGACTGGGAGGGAGAGCATTATTTACAATGTAATCAGACCTGGAGTCAGACTGGGAGGGAGAACATTATTTACAATGTAATCAGACCTGGAGTCAAACTGGGAGGGAGATCAATATTTACAATGTAATCAGACCTGGAGTCAGACTGGGAGGGAGAGCATTATTTACAATGCTTTCAGAAAAGACCAACATAAAAGGGGCAAACTATTGAGAAAAGGTTTTGTAAAACTCAGCAGATGTACCATCAGTCCCCCTAAGGTGTTCAATAGCATAAATGATCTCTTCAACTATAATAGAGTCACACTGTTTCCTTGTCAGCCTCACCAATTGATTTCACATCCCCCAGAGAGTCAAAAAAATAAATAGTTGTGGAAATCTCACAGTACTTAGAACTATATAAATTCCTGTAGAAGTTGGAACTAAAGTTAGAGACTAATTTGGGATCGTCTGTGATGAGACCATTAATATTTAATTGTTGAATTGTATTAATGGGTGGGGTTATATCCTTCCTGTTTGGCCCTGTCCGGGGGTGTCCTCGGATGGGGCCACAGTGTCTCCTGACCCCTCCTGTCTCAGCCTCCAGTATTTATGCTGCAGTAGTTTGTGTTGGGGGGCTAGGGTCAGTTTGTTATATCTGGAGTACTTCTCCTGTCCTATTCGGTGTCCTGTGTGAATCTAAGTGTGCATTCTCTAATTCTCTCCTTATCTCTTTCTTTCTCTCTCTCTCGGAGGACCTGAGCCCTAGGACCATGCCCCAGGACTACCTGACATGATGACTCCTTGCTGTCCCCAGTCCACCTGGCCATGCTGCTGCTCCAGTTTCAACTGACCTGAGCCCTAGGACCATGTCCCAGGACTACCTGACATGATGACTCCTTGTTGTCCCCAGTCCACCTGGCCATGCTGCTGCTCCAGTTTCAACTGTTCTGCCTTACTATTATTTGACCATGCTGGTCATTTATGAACATTTGAACATCTTGGCCATGTTCTGTTATAATCTCCCCCCGGCACAGCCAGAAGAGGACTGGCCACCCCACATATGCTCTCTCTAATTCTCTCTTTCTTTCTCTCTCTCGGAGGACCTGAGCCCTAGGACCGTGCCCCAGGACTACCTGACATGATGACTCCTTGCTGTCCCCAGTCCACCTGACTGCTGCTGCTCCAGTTTCAACTGTTCTGCCTTATTATTATTCGACCATGCTGGTCATTTATGAACATTTGAACATCTTGGCCATGTTCTGTTATAATCTCCACCCGGCACAGCCAGAAGAGGACTGGCCACCCCACATAGCCTGGTTCCTCTCTAGGTTTCTTCCTAGGTTTTGGCCTTTCGAGGAGTTTTTCCTAGCCACCGTGCTTCTACACCTGCATTGCTTGCTGTTTGGGGTTTTAGGCTGGGTTTCTGTACAGCACTTTGTGACATCAGCTGATGTAAGAAGGGCTATATAAATAAATTTGATTTGATTTGATATTATTTTTTAAGAGTGGTCTTTTTCTAACCTGAAAAAACTAGTTGAATTTTGTGCATCCTCCTCCAGCCACTTCTTCCCAGATCTGACAAAGGCTCCCTCTGCTTTCAGTTTATACATATCATCCAACTTGTGTTGTAGCTCAAACAGGACAGATTTGTCCTCCTCTGAGAGACTTTCAACAGACTTTTGAACGAGACAGGTGATCTTTGTAATTATACTTTCTTCTTCAACTCTCCTCGTCTTGGCAAGAATATTCCCATATATTCTTAAATATTTTCCAACCTCATATTTAAAAAGGACATGAACACAGTAGCACAGAATAGATCCATATGACGTTGAGAAATAGTGCATTGTGGGAAGTTTAGAAGATGCCCTGGAAATAAGTTAATAAATAGGTAATAACGCAAAAACATAACTGTTTTTTCTTAATAGGTAACCAGATCGTGACCACAACTAAGTTACTAAGTCTTTAACCACACAGTGTTGTTACATTGGTGAGTAAAAACTCAGACGTCCTACACTTTAACATTTTGTCTGAAAATAAAATAAATACATTTTACTCAACTGACACTTGTACTTAATAGTAAGTAGGTAACCAGATCGTGACTACAACTGAGTTACTATTTTTCCCACTCCAGTCAGCAGATGGCGGTCTGAGACTTTAAGGCGATGCTGCTGGTGTGACGTATAATGTAGTGGACGGAACGCTTCTTTCATCAGCAGCAACAGTTAGTCAGACACCTCGGTAGCTTGATAGACAACAGAGACGAAACAATAAAGCTCTTTAGACGCTTTAGTGTATATTAGCCGCTGTATGTCGTCTAGCGTTAGTTAGTTATCCGATTTAATTTCATATTTACGGTGTAGTTATTAGTCAGCTAGCTGGCTGGTTAAGTTAGCATTAGCCTAGCTAGCTAACATCTCCGACCATGAGTTCACTGAGCTGCTCTCCTCCTGATAAAGAAGAGGAGGTCTGCTGGACGGAGAAAGAAGCTCTGGTCAAAGAGGAGGAGGATGTTACAATACAAAAACAAGTAGAGGGTGAGGCTGTTACCGTGAAAGAAGAAGAGAAAGATGTTTCAGTGAAAGAAGAGGAAGATGTGTTCAAAGTGAAAGAAGAGGAGGATGTTACAGTAAAAGAAGAGGAGGAGAGAAGAGGGGATGCAGTTTTTGGAGTGAAAGAGGAAGAGGAGGAGATGACTGTCACATCTAAAATGGAGGAGGAAGAAGAAGAGGAGGAAACTGGATATCTGGGCCCGGTTTCCCAAACGCATCTTATGTTATCCAATGGTTCTAACGGTGAACTTAACCGTAAGATGGTTTTGAGAAACCGTTCCCTGATTAACACTAGTAAGTACTGTCTTAAATACAGAAGCACAAACTCTGCAGTTGTTGAACTGGTGTGTGGTGTTAAAGGGGAAGTCTGCAGTTGCTACATCCATTTTTGGGACTTTTAAATTATTAATTTATAGCCATTGATTCTTGAAGAATATAACACATGCCTCATGAGCTGAGTTCAACTGTTGTACCCCATCAGAACCCCAAATAAGCTTTTTTTACTCTGGTGTTTAGAAACAATGTAAACCAACACTGAATAGCCTCAACATGGTTAAAACTATAATGTTGATATCATGGATGGTCAGTCCTTGCATCCACAGGTCTGTCTATGAATTTGAGAGTAGTTACATTTCTCCAGCCCCATCCATCATCTTATTACCAAAACAGTGGTGGAATTACAGGTTTGTTATTGTTTAAACTGCATATTGGTTGATTGAATGTGTAGCTTTTTTAATGGGACAACCTAGGATATAAACAGCAACAAAATGCCAGCCACTGGATCCAGGTTTGAGTTCAGCTCAGGGCTCCCCCTGAATTCACTATGAATACAAGGACTGGCCATCCATGATGTCATAATGATAATTTAACCAGTTTTCTAGGATATTTATTTATTTAGATTTTATTTCACCTTTATTTAACCAGGTAGGCAAGTGTGTGTGTATATATATATATATATATATTCTAGAATTCATCCATGATGTCATAATGATAGTTTAACCAGGGTTTTAGGATATATAGTATATTCTAGAATTAATTCATGTGAAACGGCTAGCTAGTTAGCTGTGGTGCGTGCTATAAATAGCGTTTCAATCGGTGACGTCACTTGCTCTGAGACCTTGAAGTAGTGGTTCCCCTTGCTCTGCAAGGGACGCGGCTTTTGTGGAGCGATTGGTAACGATGCTTTGTGGGTGACTGTTGTTGATGTGTGCAGAGGGTTCCTGGTTCGCGCCCGGGTATGGGCGAGGGGACGGTCTAAAGTTATACTGTTACATATAGTATATTCTAGAATTCATCCGTGAGGTCATAATGATCGTTTAACCAGGTTTCTAGGATATATAGTATATTCTAGAGTTCATTCATGAGGTCATAGTGAGAGTTTTAACCAGGTTTCTAGGATATATAGTATATTCTAGAGTTCATTAATGATGTCATAATGAGAGTTTTAACCTACTATTGAAGCTATACAGTGTTTGTTTACAAACAGTGGTGTCATACAGGCGTATATATTGGTTTCTGATGGGGTGAGACAGTTGAAACATGAGTCGTTTATAAGCTCTATTCTTCAGGAATCAATGGTGATATATTATATGGGTCTTTCTATAGCTACCAGTGTAGATTTCCCATAGGGATCAAATTGTTAGAGCTGTTGATAAGTCATTGTATAATATTCAGCCAATTGTTTTAGAGCTGACCGTAGTCTACTGGTCGATTGTTCTGTCCTGTGGTCCTTCTGTAGCTCAGTTGGTAGAGCATGGCGCTTGTAACGCCAGGGTAGTGGGTTCGATTCCCGGGACCACCCATACGTAGAATGTATGCACACATGACTGTAAGTCGCTTTGGATAAAAGCGTCTGCTAAATGGCATATATTTCTGTCGATGGGCTGTTTTGTTCACCGTGATTTATTTTTTGTAGAGGAGTCGCAAATACTCTACATATTCAACATTTTGTGGACACACCTTCAAATTAGTGGGTTCATGGGATGCAACAAACACTGGTAGTAGAGTGGCCTTACTGAAGAGCTCTTAATTTAAATGTAGCACCATCATGGGATGCAACAAACACTGGTAGTAGAGTGGCCTTACTGAAGAGCTCTTACTTTAAATGTAGCACCATCATGGGATGCAACAAACACTGGTAGTAGAGTGGCCTTACTGAAGAGCTCTTACTTTAAATGTAGCACCATCAATGGGATGCAACAAACACTGGTAGTAGAGTGGCCTTACTGAAGAGCTCTTACTTTAAATGTAGCACCATCATGGGATGCAACAAACACTGGTAGTAGAGTGGCCTTACTGAAGAGCTCTTACTTTAAATGTAGCACCATCATGGGATGCAACAAACACTGGTAGTAGAGTGGCCTTACTGAAGAGCTCTTACTTTAAATGTAGCACCATCATGGGATGCAACAAACACTGGTAGTAGAGTGGCCTTACTGAAGAGCTCTTACTTTAAATGTAGCACCATCATGGGATGCAATCTTTCCAACAATTCAGTTTGTCAAATTTCTGCCCTGTTCGAGCTGCCTCGGGTCAACTGTAAGTGCTGTTATTGTGAAGTGGAAACCTCAGAGTCCTGACCAGAGTCCTGACCTCAACCCCATCGAACACCTTAGGGATACTTTGGTTTTAGCTTAATTGTCTAAGACAATTGAGGAGATAGCAAACCGCAACTTAATTAGGACTATAATAAGCCTAACTGTTGAATATGCCTGTATAAAGGCTTTATAAATCAGTAGCAGTCAAAAGTTTGGACGCACCTACTCATTCAAGGCTTTTTCTTTATTTTTACTATTTTCTACATGGTAGAATAATAGTGAAGTCATCAAAACTATGAAATAACACACATGGAATCATGTAGTAACCAAAAAAGTGTTAAACAAACCAAAATGTATTTTATATTTCAGATTCTTCAAATAGCCACCAATTGCCTTGATGACAGCTTTGCACACTCTTGGCATTCTCTCAACCAGCTTCATGAGGTAGTCACCTGGAATGCATTTCAATGACCTTCTCTGGGATATGTGGGACGCTCCACCTCGACAACAGCCAGTGAAATTGCAGGGCGCCAAATTCCTCAAACATACAAGTATTATACACCATTTTAAAGATAAACTTCTTGTTAATCCAACCACAGTGTCCGATTTCAAAAAGGCTTTACGGCGAAAGCATACATTGTGATTATCTGAGGACAGCGCCTAGTCACAAAAAAACATACAGCCATTTTCCAGACAAAGAGAGGAGTCACAAAAAGCAGAAATAGAGAGAAAATGAATCACTAACCTTTGATGATCTTCGTCAGATGGCACTCATAGGACTTCATGTTACACAATACATGTATGTTTTGTTCGATAAAGTTAATATTTATATCCAAAAATCTCCATTTACATTGGCACGTTATGTTCTGTAATGTTTTGCCTCCAAAACGTCCGGTGATTTTGCAGAGAGCCACATCAATTTACAGAAATACTCATCATAAACGCTGATGAAAGATACAAGTGTAATACATAGAATTAAAGATAAACTTCTCCTTAATGCCACCGCTGTGTCAGAATTTTAAAAAGCTTTACGGCAAATGCACACCATGCGATTATCTGACTACAGCGCTCAGCCACCAAAACAAGCCATACAGATACCCGCCATGTTGTGGAGTCAACAAAATGTAGAAATAGCATTATAAATATTGACTTACCTTTGATGATCTTCATCGGAATGCACTCCCAGCAATCACAATAAATGTTAGTTTTGTTCGATAAAGTCCATATTTATGTCCAAATACCTCCTTTTTGTTCTCGCGTTTAGTTCACTATTCCAAATGCACTAGGCGCGGGCACTAAGTCCAGACGAAAAGTCAAAAAAGTTACATTACCGTTCGTAGAAACATGTCAAACAGGACAAACATTTTTCAACAGGACAATGACCCAAAACACACCTCCAGGCTGTGTAAGGGCTATTTGACCAGGAAGGAGAGTGATGGAGTGCTGCGTTAGATGACCTGGCCTCCATAATCCCTGACCCCAACGCAATTGAGATGGTTTGGGATGAGTTGAGTGAAGGAAAAGCTGCCAACAAGTGCTCAGCATATGTGGGAACTCTTTCAAGACCGTTGGAAGAGCATACTTTGAATAATCTAAAATATATTTTGATTTAACACTTTTATTTACGACATGTTTCTCAAAATACCTATTTTTGATACAGTAGTTGTCAGCTTGAATGCTAACGCTCATTGACAGGCTGGTAGCAAAGCTAACCACAGAGCATTTTACTCAAACATGATATTAAGCAGGACATTCAAATGAGCCTGTGAAATGCACTCTCAAGCAACCTGTAAAATGGAGGCTATTTTTTGCTGTCGGCCTATGGGAACTCCACAGTTTTCCCCCCATGGTGGAGAATTAGTGAATAGACACCAGAGCTTAATGTGAGTTTCCTTGAGTAGCATCCTGATCTTGCTCTGATAATGTGTGGTAATATTCGGAATACATTGTGAAAAACAAATACCTTCGCTCACCATTTCTGCCCACACAGATGTACTACAACTAGATAACAGATATACTGCAACTAGATAACAGATATACTGCAACTAGATAACAGATATACTACTGCAACTAGATAACAGATATACTACTGCAACTAGATAACAGATATACTGCTGCAACTAGATAACAGATATACTGCTGAAACTAGATAACAGATATACTGCTGAAACTAGATAACAGATATACTGCTGAAACTAGATAACAGATATACTGCTGAAACTAGATAACATATATACTGCAACTAGGTAACAGATATACTACTGCAACTAGGTAACATATAACATATATACTGCAACTAGGTAACAGATATACTGCAACTAGGTAACAGATATACTACTGCAACTAGGTAACATATAACATATATACTGCAACTAGGTAACAGATATACTGCAACTAGGTAACAGATATACTGCTGCAACTAGGTAACATATATACTGCTGCAACTAGATAACAGATACACTGCAACGAGATAACAGATATACTGCAACTAGATAACAGATATACTGCAACTAGATAACAGATATACTGCTGAAACTAGATAACAGATATACTGCTGAAACTAGATAACAGATATACTGCTGAAACTAGATAACAGATATACTACTGCAACTAGATAACAGATATACTACTGCAACTAGATAACAGATATACTACTGCAACTAGATAACAGATATACTACTGCAACTAGATAACAGATATACTACTGCAACTAGATAACAGATATACTACTGCAACTAGATAACAGATATACTGCTGAAACTAGATAACAGATATACTGCAACTAGATAACAGATATACTGCTGAAACTAGATAACAGATATACTGCTGAAACTAGATAACAGATATACTGCTGCAACTAGATAACAGATATACTGCAACTAGATAACAGATATACTGCTGAAACTAGATAACAGATATACTACTGAAACTAGATAACAGATATACTGCAACTAGATAACAGATATACTGCAACTAGATAACAGATATACTACTGAAACTAGATAACAGATATACTGAAACTAGATAACAGATATACTGCAACTAGATAAAAGATATACTGCTGAAACTAGATAAAAGATATACTGCTGAAACTAGATAACAGATATACTGCTGCAACTAGATAACAGATATACTGCAACTAGATAACAGATATACTGCAACTAGATAACAGATATACTGCAACTAGATAACAGATATACTGCTGAAACTAGATAACAGATATACTACTGAAACTAGATAACAGATATACTGCAACTAGATAACAGATATACTGCAACTAGATAACAGATATACTACTGCAACTAGGTAACATATGTACTGCAACTAGGTAACAGATACACTGCAACTAGATAACAGATATACTACTACAACTAGGCAACAGTTATACTGCATATTGGTGACCAAGAGTCGTCTGCTTAGGTTTTCACCAACTGTAATAACTTATTTCTACAATCATCCACTTTACGACTGTGAAAAAATATAATAAATAAGATAATAAAAATAAATAAAAATAAGACTAAATAAGACTGTTGTTGCTCACATGACTGTTAAGAAAATAGTCTGGTTGTTTAAAAAAGTTTTCAAACATTCATTACAGACGTAAAAATCATGTGCATCACCTTTTACCTCAAATAAACAGTGTATTTCTGCTGTTGTGGGCCTTTAACCGTCTGTCTGACCTTGTTGTTCACACAGGAGAGAGACAAGACTATAGTGGATCCTCTGGGGAGCCTCAACAACAGCATGATGCTGAAGAGACAGAGAAGAGTCTCTCCACATCAGAACACCTCAAACACCAGCAGAGACCCACAGGAAAGAAACCTCACCGCTGCTCTGACTGTGGGAAGAGATTCACCTCTTCAACAGACCTTAAAAGACATCAGAGAATCCATACAGGAGAGAAACCTTATAGCTGTGATTGGTGTGGGAAGAGTTTTACTACATCTAGCCAGCTGACTATACACCAGAGAATACACACAGGAGAGAAACCTTACCACTGTTCTGACTGTGGAACAAGTTTTGTTTCTTCCCAATATTTAAAATCACACAAGAGAACACACACAATAGCGAAACCTTACCACTGCTCTGACTGTGGAAAATGTTTTGTTTCATCACAATATTTAAAATCACACCAGAAAACACACACGGGAGAGAAGCCTTATAGCTGTGATCAATGTGGGAAGAGATTTAGTCACTCAAGCAACTTGATGGTACATTTGAGAACGCACACTGGAGAGAAACCTTATAGCTGTGATCAATGTGGCAAGAGTTTTACTTCATCTAGTCAGCTGACTATACACAAGAGAACACACACAGGAGAGAAACCTTACCACTGTTCTGACTGTGGAAAGAGTTTTGTTTCATCCCAATATTTAAAATCACACCAGAAAACACACAAAGGAGAGAAGCCTTATAGCTGTGATCAATGTGGGAGGAGTTTTACTCACTCAAGCAACATGATATCACACCAGAGAACACACACAGGAGCGAAACCTTGTGGCTGTAATCAATGTGGGAAGAGGTTTACTCAGCCAAACATCCTGATAGCCCACCAGAGAACACACACAGGAGAGAAACCTTATAGCTGTGATCAATGTGGGAAGAGTTACTCTGGTAAAAGATCTCTGATTAAACATCAGAAAATACATAAAGGAGTTGTTTCATGATATCAATGAAATAATGTCACAATGTAGAATGTTTTAACATTGTAGTAGGAGTATTCTAATGATGTCATAATGTAGAATGCTTTAACATTGTAGTAGGAGTATTATGATGTCATAATGTAGAACCCTAAACGTTTGTCCCCTGTTCTGTTGATTTCAGCATGATATGGATATTAGCCTCATTGAGAAGAGTAGTATTTATGTGATTAACATTAACACAAATAAAGCACAAATAAAGCGTTCTGTTTTCTACAAATGTACCTCTAAATAGCGTTTCACTTAACCCCTCATCTCCCCCTCTCGCGCAATTGATTTCAACGTGATATCGATGAGTGATGACAAATATGTGTTGCGTTCCTTTGTTTAGCGACCCCTACATTTAAACGCATCACTCCAACATGTAGCTGACTGTCTTCTGCAGGTTGCCCTCTAACCAGTGAGGTGAAATATATCTTCCATTTCCAGGTGTTTTGTTTAGTTGTGTCAGTTTCAACAGCAACCTACAACCTGATTTCCCCTAATCGATATCAGTGATTTATTGCCACTTGTCAAAACAACATTGTTTCTAGTGCTTGTGCAGTTTATACGGTGCTTGTTTGTTTGTTGTTTATGTTAAAAAGTAATATGATTATTGTGGCAGATGTTTATTGTTTATGTTAAATAGTAATATGATTATTGTGGCAGATGTTTATTGTTTATGTTAAATAGTAATATGATTATTGTGGCAGATGTTTATTGTTTATGTTAAAAAGTAATATGATTATTGTGGCAGATGTTTATTGTTTATGTTAAATAGTAATATGATTATTGTGGCAGATGTTTGTTGTTTATGTTAAAAAGTAATATGATTATTGTGGCAGATGTTTATTGTTTATGTTAAAAAGTAATATGATTATTGTGGCAGATGTTTATTGTTTATGTTAAAAAGTAATATGATTATTGTGGCAGATGTTTGTTTATGTTAAAAAGTAATATGATTATTGTGGCAGATGTTTATTGTTTATGTTAAATAGTAATATGATTATTGTGGCAGATGTTTATTGTTTATGTTAAATAGTAATATGATTATTGTGGCAGATGTTTATTGTTTATGTTAAATAGTAATATGATTATTGTGGCAGATGTTTATTGTTTATGTTAAATAGTAATATGATTATTGTGGCAGATGTTTATTGTTTATGTTAAATAGTAATATGATTATTGTGGCAGATGTTTATTGTTTATGTTAAATAGTAATATGATTATTGTGGCAGATGTTTGTTGTTTATGTTAAAGTAATATGATTATTGTGGCAGATGTTTATTGTTTATGTTAAAAAGTAATATGATTATTGTGGCAGATGTTTATTGTTTATGTTAAATAGTAATATGATTATTGTGGCAGATGTTTATTGTTTATGTTAAAAAGTAATATGATTATTGTGGCAGATGTTTATTGTTTATGTTAAAAAGTAATATGATTATTGTGGCAGATGTTTATTGTTTATGTTAAAAAGTAATATGATTATTGTGGCAGATGTTTGTGGAAATGTTATGTTTAGGTTTTCAATTTATCTCAAACCATTTCTGCATATTGGTTATTGATTTGGACAAGTTAAAACTGTTTTGACATTGGGCTCCTCCCACCAAGCAAAATGTTGTTGAAAAGACGTTGAGTCGAAAAAACTTTTTCAGGTTTCAATGACAACAAAACAACTCAATTTAAACGTACTTGCAGCCTAAACATACTATACTATACTATACATATGGATGCAGTATATAATACATACTATACTATACATATGGATGCAGTATATACATACATACTATACTATACATATGAATGCAGTATATACATACACACTATACTATACATATGAATGCAGTATATAATACATACATACTATACTATACATATGGATGCAGTATATACATACACACTATAGTATATACATACATACTATACATATGGATGCAGTATATACATACACACTATACTATATATATGAATGCAGTATATACATACACTATACTATACATAGTACTATACATATGATGGATGCAGTATATACATACACACTATACTATACATATGGAATGCAGTATATACATACATACTATACTATACATATGGTATATACATACACACTATACATAGTATATACATACATACTATACTATACATATGGATGCAGTATATACATACACACTATACTATACATATGAATGCAGTATATAATACATACTATACTATACATATGGATGCAGTATATACATACACACTATACTATACATATGAATGCAGTATATACATACATACACTATACTATACATATGAATACATAGATATATACATACTATACTATACATATGAATGCAGTATATACATACATACTATACTATACATATGGATGCAGTATATACATACAGTATATATACTATACATATACTATACATATGGATGCAGTATATACATACATACTATACTATACATATGAATGCAGTATATAATACATACTATACTATACATATGGATGCAGTATATACATACACACTATACTATACATATGGATGCAGTATATACATACTATACTATACATATGGATGCAGTATATACATACACACTATACTATACATATGGATGCAGTATATAATACATACTATACTATACATATGGATGCAGTATATACATACACACTATACTATACATATGGATGCAGTATATACATACATACTATACTATACATATGGATGCAGTATATACATACATACTATACTATACATATGGATGCAGTATATACATACACACTATACTATACATATGTATATACATACTATACTATACATATGGATGCAGTATATACATACACACTATACTATACATATGGATGCAGTATATACATACATACTATACTATACATATGGATGCAGTATATACATACATACTATACTATACATATGGATGCAGTATATACATACATACTATACATATGGATGCAGTATATACATACACACTATACTATACATATGGATGCAGTATATACATACACATACATATACTATACATATGGATGCAGTATATACATACATACTATACATATGGATGCAGTATATACATACATACTATACTATACATATGGATGCAGTATATACATAATACATACTATACATATGGATGCAGTATATACATACACACTATACTATACATATGGATGCAGTATATACATACTATACTATACATATGGATGCAGTATATACATACTATACTATACATATGGATGCAGTATATACATACATACTATACATATGGATGCAGTATATACATACACACTATACTATACATATGGATGCAGTATATACATACACACTATACTATACATATATATAATACATACTATACTATACATATGGATGCACTATACTATACATATACATACATATACTATACATATGGATGCAGTATATACATACACACTATACTATACATATGGATGCAGTATATATGGATACATACTATACTATACATATGGATGCAGTATATACATACACACTATACTATACATATGAATGCAGTATATACATACATACTATATATACATATGGATGCAGTATATACACTATACTATACATATGAATGCAGTATATACATACACACTATACTATACATATGGATGCAGTATATACATACATACTATACTATACATATGGATGCAGTATATACATACACACTATACTATACATATGGATGCAGTATATATACATACACTATACTATACATATGGATGCAGTATATACATACTATACTATACATATGGATGCAGCTATACTATACATATGGATGCAGTATATACATACTATACATATGGATGCAGTATATACATATACATACTATACATATGGATGCAGTATATACATACATACTATACATATGGATGCAGTATATACATACATACTATACATATGGATGCAGTATATACATACATACTATACATATGGATGCAGTATATACATACACACTATACTATACATATGGATGCAGTATATACATACATACTATATATACATATGGATGCAGTATATACATACATATACTATACATATGGATGCAGTATATACATACATACACACTATACAGTATATACATATGGATGCATAGGATAGTATATACATACACACTATACTATACATACTATACATACATACATACTA
The DNA here is from genome assembly GCF_023373465.1 of Oncorhynchus keta. Classification (NCBI taxonomy): domain Eukaryota; kingdom Metazoa; phylum Chordata; class Actinopteri; order Salmoniformes; family Salmonidae; genus Oncorhynchus; species Oncorhynchus keta. The sequence goes on from NW_026283555.1 coordinate 41,300, forward strand.
TACATATGGATGCAGTATATACATACATACTATACTATACATATGGATGCAGTATATACATACACACTATACTATACATATGGATGCAGTATATACATACACACTATACTATACATATGGATGCAGTATATATACATACACACTATACTATACATATGGATGCAGTATATACATACATACACACTATACATATGGATGCAGTAGAAACATACATACTATACTATACATATGGATGAAGTATATACATACATACTATACATATGGATGCAGTATAAACATACATACTATACTATACAGATGGATGCAGTATATACATACATACTATACTATACATATGGATGAAGTTTTTAAAACTTGGACCAACTTATGATTTTTTTTTAAAAACACTCATCCAATATTTACACACAGTATTTCTTGACAACATTCAAGTGCTAATTGTCTTTATTCCACTACTGAAGAAGCATGACTCAAATCACCTCGTATTTCAAACATTCAGCCTGAGGGGCTATTCGATGCTAATGCATAACACCACAGGATGTTTTTGTGCTGGTCAAGGGCAGACAGGTCTGGAGTGAACCAAGGACTACATCTATTCCTAGTTCTACATTTTTTGAAGGGGGCATGCTTATTTAAGATGGTGAGGAAGGCACTTTTAAAGAATAACCAGGTGTCATCTACTGAAGGGATGAGTTCAATGTCATTCCAGGATACCCCGGCCAGGTCGATTAGAAAGGCCTGCTTGCAGAAGTGTTTCAGGGAGTGTTTGACAGTGATGAGGGGTGGTCGTTTGGTCACAGACCCATTACGGATGCAGGCAATGAGGCAGTGGTCGCTGAGATCTTGATTGAAAACAGCAGAGGTGTATTTGGAGGGTGAGTTTAGTGAGGATGATATCTATGAGGGTGCCCGTGTTTATGGATTTGGGGTTGTGCCTGGTAGGTTCATTGATAATTTGTGTGAGTTTGAGGGCATCAAGCTTAGATTGTAGGATGGCTGGGGTGTTAAGCATGTTCCAGTTTAGGTCTCCTAGCAGCACGAGCTCAGAAGATAGATGGGGGCAATCAAATCATATACAATCAGTGTCGAGGGCACAGCTGGGGGCAGAGGGAGGTCTATAGCAAGCGGCAACAGTCAGAGACTTGTTTCTGGAAAGGTTAATTTTTTAGAAGTAGAAGCTCGAATTATTTGGGTACCGACTGCTCGCAGGGCTTTTATGTACTCTGCGCCATCGTCTTGGAACACCTTACAAAATTTTTTTAAACTTTTATTGGTGTTTTTAAATCACTGATGAAGGATTTTGAGGCTGATTCCCTGACCTGTCAATGTTTTTAATTTGCTGTTTTATATTCTTGTGAATTCAATGGTCTTTACTAGATTACTTGTAGTTTTTCATGTTGTCTGTCGGTAATTTTCTTGTAATGACTTGGTGCTGCCTATCTTGGCCAGGGCGCTCTTGAAAAAGAGATTTTAATCTCAATGAGCCCTTCCTTGTTAAATAAAGGTAAAAAAGACATAAAAAAAGAAAACTCTGCAGGCTCTGGCAGTGCTCCTCCTGCTCCTCCTTGCACAAAGGCAGGGGTAGCGGTCCTGCTGCTGGGTTGTCGTCCTCCTACGGTCTCCTCCACGTCTCCTGATGTACATTTAACATCATTTAAGTCATTACATTTAAGTCATTTAGCAGACGCTCTTATGCAACTTACAAATTGGTGCATACACCTTATGGCATCCAGTGGAACAGCCACTTCATCCTGGTAGCTACTGGCCTGTCCATAGCGCCTCCTGCTCTGGACACTACGCTGACACAGACACAGCAAACCTTCTTGCCACAGCTCGCATTGATGTTCCATCCTGGATGAGCTGCACTACCTGAGCCACTTGTGTGGGTTGTAGACTCAGTCTCATGCTACCACTAGAGTGAAAGCACCGCCAGCATTCCGAAAGGATGAGAGTAGAATAGATAGAGTAGCGCTTCCAGACACATTATAAACATTATGGAGTCTTAAAGGAGGACTGTAGCATCTAATGATGAAACATGGAGTCTTAAAGGAGGACTGTAGCATCTAATGATGAAACATTATGGAGTCTAAACCTGTTAAGGATACCCCCACTTTGTGCATTTCCATGAAGACATACCCTATTCTAACAGCCTGTAGCTCAGCCCCAGAGGCAGAAGACATACCCTATTCTAACAGCCTGCCCCAGAGGCAGAAGCTCAGCCCCAGAGGCAGAAGACATACCCTATTCTAACAGCCTGTAGCTCAGCCCCAGAGGCAGAAGACATACCCTATTCTAACAGCCTGTAGCTCAGGCCCAGAAGCAGAAGACAAACCCTATTCTAACAGCCTGTAGCTCAGCCCCAGAGGCAGAAGACATACCCTATTCTAACAGAAGACATACCCTCTAACAGCCTGTAGCTCAGGCCCAGAAGCAAGGACATGCATATTCTTGTTACCATTTGATAAAAAACACTCTGAAGTTTGTGTAAATGTGAATTGAATGTAGGAGAATATAACACAATAGATCTGGTAGAAGAAAATACAAGGAAATAAACAGGCGTTTTTCAGTTATTTTATTGTTGTAGCATCTTTAAAATCAACTAGAACATCAAAATATTCAGTTATGCTACTGTGGATACTTTCAAATGAGAGAATAACCAGGCACCAGTATTTGCCCAAAGTTTCAGACAGATTCCTCTAGGAATGAGTGAGGTACATGCCATTGGGTATGTAGTCACCCAGGTGTCCCTCACAAGTTTCCCAAATGTACCCAAGTGGCCGAATTGGTACATGGGTACATTGCTGAAAATAACTATATACAAAATTTTTAAAAATTATTCAAACATACCCGGAAAAATATATTTTGGAAAATTGATGAAAAAAAATGAACATTTCAAAAAAAAATTAACAACATGGGTAACTATTTACACTCAATGTTCAATAATGTGAAGAGCCTCTACACAATATTGTGCTGCTGATGCCACAGCCCATAGCAGTCTCTTTCTGCTGTGAAGCAGAGGGTCACTGCACAGGTGTCGCAGCCGACAGAGGATTTCTTGTGGCAAAGAGCACAACGAAGCCTCCTTACTGAATTCCTTTTGCACTCATTCTCACCTGCAATAAGGAATTTCAGCATGTGCACACCACTGGTTGAAGGAACAGAAGGGACAGAGGTAGAGGGGACTGAAGGTGCTGCAGTGGACCTGCTGTAGCTAGCAAGCTCACGGACGAGCTGCTCCCTGAATACCAGCTGTGAGATGGGGGGCTGTCCACGGCTCTTGGCCATTTCCTTCTGGAGGATGAATGCATTCACCACAGCAATGTCAATGAAATGGTAAAACAATGTCTTGTACCATTTCTTTGTCTTATGGAGAACATCGTAGTATCCTATAAGAGCGTCGGATAGGTCTACACCTCCTCTGCTCTGGTTGTAGTCCTTGATGGCTGCAGGAATGGGGACATCTTTAGTGGTCCATGCCCCAGTAGCATCCTTCACAAGCCTGATGACGTGATCCCCACTGAAGGACTTGTGGATAGTGGAGCACATCACCACCTCTCTGGCGTCCATCCACTTCACAAACAGCAGGCCATCTTCACGGATCCATTGCATGGTCCCCGCTCAGCCCGCTTGGGCATGTCGTCCACCTTCGTCTTCGGGAAGCCCACCCTGGTGGTACGAATGGTGCCACAAGCCCACACATCCAGCTTCCTCAGGTCTGCAAACAGGGCAGGGCTTGTGTAGAAGTTATCCACAAACAGTTTGTAGCCCTTCCCCAGCAGTTGAAAATCCAACAACGCCATTACAGAGGCATAGCTGAGTTCCTTACCGGAAGCAAAACTGTTCTTCCCTCGTAGACAAAGAAATTGTACGTGTAGGCACACTCAGAATCAGCCAACACAAACAGCTTCAGACCACACTTGGTTGGTTTGTTTCTCATGTATTGTTGGAGGCCAATGCTGTCCTTTGAGGCCACCATCCTCTCATTGATTGACACGTTCTGGGCTGGCTGAAAGTACGTCTTGCAGGCCTCGACAATGCTGTGGTAGAGAGGTTTGATTTTGCACAGTGTATCAAACCTCGCTGTGCCTCTCTTCTTCTCATTCTCTTCATCAACCTTTGGGTCACTGATGTGAAGCGCCTGGGAGAGATCCAGAAACCTTTTGCGGGACATAACAGACGAGGGGAAAGGCAGTTGGTAGAGAGACGACGTTTTCCAGTAGCCCTTCAGGCTTTTCAGCCTCACCAGCCCCATGTAGATGACCAGAGAAAGGTAGCAGAAAAAGTCTGCCGTGGATATGGGCTTCCATGCTGCCGTTTTGCCTGCTTGCTTCTTCTTCCCATTCTTATTTGTGTTGGACACGAGCGACTCTACAACAGATTGGGTGAAGAACAGCTGAAAAAGCTGAAGGGGGCTGTACGTAGCAGTCATGTTTAGCTGAGGTCCCGGCTTCCTTTTCGGCCTAAAGGTCGGTTGGGGTGGCTCCACATCGTCTTCTAGGACGGTGTGCCAACGCCATTCTGTCCCTCTGTTAGCGGATGGCACACTTCCCCTCTTCCTCTTCTTTGTCGGTCCTCTAGACGGCCCGGGAGGTGTGGAGCCAGAGACAGCAGGGGTACAGCTGGATGAACCAGCTTCAGAGGGGGATGGACCAATTGGCACTGGGGGCTCCCAGTCGGGGTCAGTGCCACTGTGAAAGAAAATGTTCAGTTAGAATAGTTTCACATATGAGCCCTGCATCAACAGGTATAATAAAAACACACATTATTTATATATATGTGAGTACAGGGAACATAAAGTGCTGTTCCATTTCACTTTGTTGTGGGCTTGTCTGTGTTTGCCTACATTCTACACCATACATAGGTTATGGGTCGTTCTCATACATACAAACAGACCCTCACTCACAATGACTAGCCAACACCGCCAGCATTCAAAAGCACCGCCAGCATTCAAAAGTGACCAAAACATCAGCCAGGAAGCATAGGAACTGAGAAGTGGTCTGTGGCCCCCACCTGCAGAACCACTCCTTTATTGGGGGTGTCTTGCTAAATGCCTATAATTTTCCACCTGTTGTCTATTCCATTTGCACAACAGCATGTGAAATTTGTCAATCAGTGTTGCTTCCTAAGTGGATAGTTGGATTTCACAGAAGTGTGATTGACTTGGAGTTACATTGTGTTGTTTAAGTGTTCCCTTTATTTATTTTTTGCAGTGTCTATACAGTGGGGCAATAAAAGTATTTAGTCAGCCACCAATTGTGCAAGTTCTCCCACTTAAAAAGACGAGGGGCCTGTAATTTGTAAACATACATATATATATATATATATTGTGCAAGTTCTCCCGCTTAAAAAGATGAGGCAAAAACTTCTTTTCCACCATAATTTGAAAATAAATTCATAAAAAATCCTACAAAGTGATTTTCTGGATTTTTTTTTCTCATTTTGTCTGTCATAGTTGTAGTGTGTAGTGTCTGTCATAGTTGTAGTGTGTAGTGTCTGTCATAGTTGTAGTGTGTAGTGTCTGTCATAGTTGTAGTGTGTAGTGTCTGTCATAGTTGTAGTGTGTAGTGTCTGTCATAGTTGTAGTGTGTAGTGTCTGTCATAGTTGTAGTGTGTAGTGTCTGTCATAGTTGTAGTGAACTTCCGGGTTGGAGCGAGCGGTCGCATCGGCACTTCGCTCCGCAGGTAGTATAACTCTTTCATTACATTTCATTATAGTACAACGGTTTGATTTGTCTAATCTTAGCAATTTCTTCTTAGCTAGCTACATAGCCGTCTTTGTATCAAAGATAAATTGCATAATTATCGTATTTCGTCGTCCTAACGTATTCTTCACTGCTATTTGCCCAGCAGCTAGCCAGCTAGCAATGTTAGCTAGCCAGCTCACATTTCATTATAGTACAACGGTTTGATTTGTCTAATCTTAGCAATTTCTTCTTAGCTAGCTACATAGCCGTCTTTGTATCAAAGATAATTGCATAATTATCGTATTTCGTCGTCCTAACGTAGTCTACACTGCTATTTGCCCAGCAGCTAGCCAGCTAGCAAACGCCCACCGATTAGCAGCACTGTAGTAACTATTACACTCAACTGAACGACTTCATTAGTGTAGTGTTAGCTAGCTACATAGCTGTCTTTGCTGTCTTCGTATCCAAGATAATTGTGTAGTTTAGAGTGTGTAGTCTTAGAGTGATTATCTTAATTTACAGAGGTTAGCTAGCCAGCTATTTGTCGTCCTATTTGTCGTCCTTAACGTAGGAGACTCTGCTAGCTAGCCAACAGCTAGCCAACAGCTAGCCAACAGCTAGCCAACGTCTACCGAATAGACTCAACAACCCGATCGCATTCACAGGTAGTATCACATTTTCATTTCATTTCATTACAGTACAACGGTTTGATTTGTTTGATCGTAGCTAGCTACATAGCTAGCTACATAAACGTCTTTGTATCAAAGATAATTGTGTAGTCTAGAGCGATTTTCTAGGTTAGCTAGCCAGCTATTGTCGTTCTTTTAACGCAACGTAACGTAAACAACACTGCTAGCTAGCCAGCTAGCCCCCGAATAGCAACACTGCAGAAACTATTACACTCAACGGAACGACTTGATTAGTGTAGTGTCAACAACGCAGCCACTGCCAGCTAGCCTACTTCAGCAGCACTGTATCATTTAATCATTTTAGTCAATAAGATTCTTGCTACGTAAGCTTAACTTTCTGAACACTCGAGACGTGTAGTCCACTTGTCATTCCAATCTCCTTTGCATTAGCGTAGCCTCTTCTGTAGCCTGTCAACTATGTGTCTGTCTATCCCTGTTCTCTCCTCTCTGCACAGACCATACAAACGCTCCACACCGCGTGGCCGCGGCAACCCTAATCTGGTGGTCCCAGCGCACGACCCACGTGGAGTTCCAGGTCTCCGGTAGCCTCTGGAACTGCCGATCTGCGGCCAACAAGGCAGAGTTCATCTCAGCCTATGCCTCCCTCCAGTCCCTCGACTTCTTGGCACTGACGGAAACATGGATCACCACAGACAACACTGCTACTCCTACTGCTCTCTCTTCGTCCGCCCACGTGTTCTCGCACACCCCGAGAGCTTCTGGTCAGCGGGGTGGTGGCGCCGGGATCCTCATCTCTCCCAAGTGGTCATTCTCTCTTTCTCCCCTTACCCATCTGTCTATCGCCTCCTTTGAATTCCATGCTGTCACAGTTACCAGCCCTTTCAAGCTTAACATCCTTATCATTTATCGCCCTCCAGGTTCCCTCGGAGAGTTCATCAATGAGCTTGATGCCTTGATAAGCTCCTTTCCTGAGGACGGCTCACCTCTCACAGTGCTGGGCGACTTTAACCTCCCCACGTCTACCTTTGACTCATTCCTCTCTGCCTCCTTCTTTCCACTCCTCTCCTCTTTTGACCTCACCCTCTCACCTTCCCCCCTACTCACAAGGCAGGCAATACGCTCGACCTCATCTTTACTAGATGCTGTTCTTCCACTAACCTCATTGCAACTCCCCTCCAAGTCTCCGACCACTACCTTGTATCCATTTCCCTCTCGCTCTCATCCAACACTTCCCACACTGCCCCTACTCGGATGGTATCGCGCCGTCCCAACCTTCGCTATCTCTCCCCCGCTACTCTCTCCTCTTCCATCCTATCATCTCTTCCCTCTGCTCAAACCTTCTCCAACCTATCTCCTGATTCTGCCTCCTCAACCCTCCTCTCCTCCCCTTCTGCATCCTTTGACTCTCTATGCCCCCTATCCTCCAGGCCGGCTCGGTCCGCCCCGTGGCTCGACGACTCATTGCGAGCTCACAGAACAGGGCTCCGGGCAGCCGAGCGGAAATGGAGGAACTCTCTCCTCCCTGCGGACCTGGCATCCTTTCACTCCCTCCTCTCTACATTTTCCTCCTCTGTCTCTGCTGCTAAAGCCATTTTCTACCACTCTAAATTCCAAGCATCTGCCTCTAACCCTAGGAAGCTCTTTGCCACCTTCTCCTCCCTCCTGAACCCCCCCCCCTCCTCCCTCTCTGCAGATGACTTCGTCAACCATTTTGAAAAGAAGGTCGACGACATCCGATCCTCGTTTGCTAAGTCAAACGGCACCGCTGGTTCTGCTCACACTGCCCTACCCTGTGCTCTGACCTCTTTCTCCCCTCTCTCTCCAGATGAAATCTCGCGTCTTGTGACGGCCGGCCGCCCAACAACCTGCCCGCTTGACCCTATCCTCCTCTCTTCTCCAGACCATTTCCGGAGACCTTCTCCCTTACCTCACCTCGCTCATCAACTCATCCCTGACCGCTGGCTACGTCCCTTCAGTCTTCAAGAGAGCGAGAGTTGCACCCCTTCTGAAAAAACCTACACTCGATCCCTCCAATGTCAACAACTACAGACCAGTATCCCTTTCTTTTCTCTCCAAAACACTTGAACGTGCCGTCCTTGGCCAGCTCTCCCGCTATCTCTCTCTGAATGACCTTCTTGATCCAAATCAGTCAGGTTTCAAGACCAGTCTCAGTTGAATGACTACTCTTCTCTGTATCACGGAGGCGCTCCGCACTGCTAAAGCTAACTCTCTCTCATCTGCTCTCATCCTTCTAGACCTATCGGCTGCCTTCGATACTGTGACCCATCAGATCCTCCTCTCCACCCTCTCAGAGTTGGGCATTTCCGGCGCGGCCCACGCTTGGATTGCGTCCTACCTGACAGGTCGCTCCTACCAGGTGGCGTGGCGAGAATCTGTCTCCTCACCACGCGCTCTCACCACTGGTGTCCCCCAGGGCTCTGTTCTAGGCCCTCTCCTATTCTCGCTATACACCAAGTCACTTGGCTCTGTCATAACCTCACATGGTCTCTCCTATCATTGCTATGCAGACGACACACAATTAATCTTCTCCTTTCCCCCTTCTAATGAGTGTAGTGTCTGTCATAGTTGTAGTGTGTAGTGTCTGTCATAGCCTGTAATTACAGGCCTCTAATCTGTTTTGGTTGGTGATCATGTACTAATATCATGCAATAAAATGCTAATTAATTACTTAAAAATCATACAACGTGATTTTCTGGATTTTTGTTTTAGATTCCGTCGCTCACAGTTGAAGTGTACCTATGATAAAAATGACAGACCTCTACATGCTTTGTAAGTAGGAAAACCTGCAAAATCGGCAATGTATCAAATACTTGTTCTCCCCACTGTATATAAATCAATAAAAAAATCTCAAATTAATATGAAACCATTTAAACAACTGCATTAGCATGAGAAACAAACACATTTTTTACTTACTGATCGAAAAGTGGATCTTCTTCTTCCAAAAACATGTCATCCGCGCTGGAATCCAAACTCAGATCACTCACAGAGTCCTCATCCATTCCTTCTGTGTCACTCTCAATTTCTGCAATAATATCATCAACATGTTTATACTTGGACCTTTGATTTAGCTTTTCCACTCTTAGCAGTCCATGTTTAACTATTTCAGATTTCAGAGAAGTTTGTAGAAGAGAACGAACAGCTGTGAAACGTAAACTACAATGAGTCCGGTTTCCTTTCACCAGAGAATGAACTCTGTTGTGCACAGCTCTACCATGATGGCTGTTTGTCCTACAAAGAGAATGGAACTCTGTTGTGCACAGCTCTACCATGATGGCTGTTTGTCCTACAAAGAGAATGGAACTCTGTTGTACACAGCTCTACCATGATGGCTGTTTGTCCTACAAAGAGAATGGAACTCTGTTGTACACAGCTCTACCATGATGGCTGTTTGTCCTACAAAGAGAATGGAACTCTGTTGTACACAGCTCTACCATGATGGCTGTTTGTCCTACAAAGAGAATGGAACTCTGTTGTACACAGCTCTACCATGATGGCTGTTTGTCCTACAAAGAGAATGGAACTCTGTTGTACACAGCTCTACCATGATGGCTGTTTGTCCTACAAAGAGAATGGAACTCTGTTGTGCACAGCTCTACCATGATGGCTGTTTGTCCTACAAAGAGAATGGAACTCTGTTGTGCACAGCTCTACCATGATGGCTGTTTGTCCTACAAAGAGAATGGAACTCTGTTGTGCACAGCTCTACCATGATGGCTGTTTGTCCTACAAAGAGAATGGAACTCTGTTGTGCACAGCTCTACCATGATGGCTGTTTGTCCTACAAACGGCGTTTACATACTGCTGGAAATCCCAGCTCATTGGCTACCCAGCTCGGTTTCAAAACGATAGGTGGTCATTGGACACCACCAGGTGTTGTATAGCCAATACATAATGTAGAATGATGAAACGAGTGTCCGAGGATTGAAACCGAACTCGACCGTGTTAAACAACGTGTAGCCAATTAGATTTCATAAAATCGTTTTTGCTGCAAGTTGAAAGAGTCGGGAATTCATGCAGAATGCCGTTTCCAACATGGACCGTGTTGGGATGTACACTACCCTTCTAAAGTTCAGGGTCACTTAGAAAAGTCCTTTTGTCAATTAAAATCCAGGAGTCACCTCTTCACTGTTGATGTTGAGACTGAAAAGAGGAACTCTGCCTAGAAGGCCAGCATCCAGAAGTCGCCTCTTCACTGTTGATGTTGAGACTGGACAGAGGAACTCTGCCTAGAAGGCCAGCATCCAGGAGTCGCCTCTTCACTGTTGATGTTGAGACTGGACAGAGGAACTCTGCCTAGAAGGCCAGCATCCAGGAGTCGCCTCTTCACTGTTGATGTTGAGGCTGGTGTTTTGTGGGTACTATTTAATGAAGCTGACAGTTGTGAGGCGTCTTTCTCAAACTAGACACTTATGTACTTGTACTCTTGCTCAGTTGTGCACCGGGGCCTCCCACTGGTTGCTGATAATGGGTTTCTGCCTATTTAGATATTCCATTTTAAAAAACTGGAGTTTCCAGCTACAATAGTCATTTACAACATTAACAATGTCTACACTGTATTGCTGATTAATTTGATGTTATTTTAATGGACAACAAATGTGCTTTTCTTTCACAAACAAGGACATTTCTAAGTGACCCCAAACTTTTCAACAGTACTGTATATATAGAAATACACGTTTAAAATGTGTACCAATCGATTGGTCAAAAGAACAGGTGACTAAGTCAAACAAGATTTTTATTAGTCGGGGACAGCCCCACTGGTAAAAGATACCAGTCCATCTTCATATCAACTAACAGAACTCTGCTGGTTGTCCTGGTAACAGATACCAGTCCATCTTCATGTCAACTAACAGAACTCTGCTGGTTGTCCTGGTAACAGATACCAGTCCATCTTCATATCAACTAACAGAACTCTGCTGGTTGTCCTGGTAACAGATACCAGTCCATCTTCATATCAACTAACAGAACTCTGCTGGTTGTCCTGGTAACAGATACCAGTGGGCAGATCTATTGTATACCAGATCTATTGTATTTGTTCAAACTAAACTACTTACTTTGATGTGTCAAATCTGATCCGTTCTTCTCTCCTCCTCCTCTCACAGTTCCACTCAGCCCTGTTGCTTTCCTGCAGTCCACCAGCAGCACAGACAACCTCTTCATCCCGGGAGAGGCACGACACTGGGACTCCGGGAGGACGGAAGGGCTAGCGTTGTCCTGGTAACCATAAAGAGGGGACACAGACACATATAATTATAGATGCTGATGTCACTGTTGACATAAAGTGCTTTACAGAAACCCAGACCAGACCACAATAGAGCAAGCTGTATGCTAGACCAGACCAAGCTGTATGCTAGGCCAGACCAAGCTGTATGCTAGACCAGACCAAGCTGTATGCTAGACCAGACCAAGCTGTATGCTAGACCAGACCAAGCTGTATGCTAGACCAGACCAAGCTGTATGCTAGACCAGACCAAGCTGTATGCTAGACCAGACCAAGCTGTATGCTAGTCCAGACCAAGCTGTATGCTAGACCAGACCAAGCTGTATGCTAGTCCAGACCAAGCTGTATGCTAGTCCAGACCAAGCTGTATGCTAGTCCAGACCAAGCTGTATGCTAGTCCAGACCAAGCTGTATGCTAGTCCAGACCAAGCTGTATGCTAGACCAGACCAAGCTGTATGCTAGACCAGACCAAGCTGTATGCTAGACCAGACCAAGCTGTATGCTAGACCAGACCAAGCTGTATGCTAGACCAGACCAAGCTGTATGCTAGACCAGACCAAGCTGTATGCTAGACCAGACCAAGCTGTATGCTAGACCAGACCAAGCTGTATGCTAGGCCAGACCAAGCTGTATGCTAGGCCAGACCAAGCTGTATGCTAGACCAGACCAAGCTGTATGCTAGACCAGACCAAGCTGTATGCTAGACCAGACCAAGCTGTATGCTAGACCAGACCAAGCTATATGCTAGACCAGACCAAGCTATATGCTAGACCAGACCAAGCTGTGTGCTAGGCCAGACCAAGCTGTGTGCTAGACCAGACCAAAGCTGTATGCTAGACCAGACCAAGCTATATGCTAGGCCAGACCAAGCTGTATGCTAGGCCAGACCAAGCTGTATGCTAGACCAGACCAAGCTGTATGCTAGACCAGACCAAGCTGTATGCTAGTCCAGACCAAGCTGTATGCTAGTCCAGACCAAGCTGTATGCTAGTCCAGACCAAGCTGTATGCTAGACCAGACCAAAGCTGTACCATCTGGTGTTCTGATGTGGAGAGACTCTTCTCTGCCTCTTCAGCTTCATGAGGTTGTTGAGGCTCCCCAGAGGATCCACGATAGTCAGGTCTCTCTCCTGTGTGAACGAGAACATCAAATGCTTAGCAGGACAGGAAAATGGTCCAATTCACACACTAATCAAGAGAACATCCCTGGTAAATCATTACTGCCTCCGATCTGTCGGACTCAAACAAACACACGTTTCAATTGTAGATTGTCAGAGGGTTGGAGTGTTTCCCTGGCTATCCGTAATTAAAAATAAAAACAAGAAAATGGCACCATCTGGTCTGCTTAATATAAGGAATTTGAAATGATTTATATTTTAAGTACATTTTAGACTTTTACTCAAGTAGTATTTTACTGGGTGATTCACTTTTACTTGAGTAATTTTCTATTGAGGTATCTTTACTTTTACTCAAGTATGACAATTGCATACTTTTCCCCCCACCACTGTGATGCAAATGTTAAAGGGCCGTTCCACAAAATGGATGCCTTTTGCATCCCTTCGACATTTTAAGTATACATTATGCACTGTATATTATATTTTAAAAGCCTGTAATAATAGATTAAGTGCACGTTAATATAGACCACATGGAAAATTCAATAAAATCACATTTTGAAGTTCCAAAAATATATGTACCAATGGCAGATTGCCCCTTAAACAATTCCTACAGTACTGAACAACATACTAAAGTGCAGAACTTCAGTATAATGCCAATTTTTTTTTATATACATTATTTCAACAACTGCATAGTGCCCCTGTTTATAAAACAGTACTCACTGGTGGTAATCGGATGTTCGGTCTCGTCTTCTTTTATTGAGAAATCCTCCTCTTTTACTTCAAAATGTTCTTCCTCCTTTTTGATTCTGAAAGCTCCTACCCCTTTTTCCACTTTGACAACCTCGTTCCCATATTCCTCTTTCACTGTAATATCATCCTCTTGTTTCACTGTAATATCATCCTCTTGTTTCACTGTAATATCATCCATCCTCTTCTTTCATTCTTCAAGCTTCTTTGCCTCCTTTCACCAGTTTCTTTCTCCGTCGAGATTAGTGAGTTTATGGTCCGGGAGATTAGCCTAGTGCAGCATCAATGTAACACATTTGCTAATTTAACAAGCCAATTACGTTTAAATGAACCAGTAGATAGGTAAACAGAATTATGTTCAAAACACTAAGAGTAATATACACAAGATTAGGTCTAAAGAGCTTCAATTTTTAGGTTTGCTAGCAAAGCACCGCGTGGGTAAACCAGGAACCTTTTGTCGCTGTTGATGAAGTCTCCAGTTCCGTCCACTAGATAATACGTCACGCAAGAAGCATCACCTGAAAAATTCATATCGCCATCTGCTGACTGGAGTGGGTAACGCAAATTGGAAAAATATGAATTACAATGTTCAGTCTGGCAAGCAATGTCATAAGAAGTCATTTAAAAATAACCAGATGTTATGTTCTTACTTCTTACAGCCAATACTTCCCTCCAGGATTGGCCTGCCTATTAGGCAGGATTCTCCATTGATTCTCCAAGATGGCGTAGCAGTCGAACGTCTTGTCGTGTCCCTTGTATATATCGTTTTTTAAATATTTTTTAAACATATTTTTCTTCGCATATGACCATCTGATCATGTATCACTCCAGTGTTAATCTGCAAAATTGTAATTATTCGCCTTCCTCCTCATGCCTTTTGCACTCAATGTATATAGACTCCCCTTTTTCTTCCTACTGTGTTATTGACTTGTTAATAGTTTACTCCATGTGTAACTCTGTGTTGTCTGCTCACACTGCTATGTTTTATCTTGGCCAAGTCGCAGTTGCAAATGAGAACTTGTTCTCAACTAGCCTACCTGGTTAAATAAAGGTGAAATATTCATTTTATTTTAAAGGTGACAGATAGAATAGGGTGCCGTACTCCGAGCTACATTGACCAAGGCTCATCACGAACAACACATAACACTTCATATAATGCTGCCCAAATACAATGAAAACTTCTCTCACCCAGTGGCATATGGGCTATTTAGGTGAGCGTTGGTGTCTCCCATCTCCACAGAGGAACACTAGATCTCTGTCAGAGTGACCATCGGGTTCTCGGTAACCTCCCAGACCAAGGCCCTTCTCCCCTGATTGCTCAGTTTGGCCAGGCGGCCCGCTCTAGGAAGAGCCTTGGTGGTTCCAAACCTCTCCTTTTAAGAACGATGGAGGCCACTGTATTCTTTGGGAACTTCAATGCGGCAGAATTATTATTTTTTTTGTCTCCCTTCCCCATATCTGTGTCGGACTTCTACGGACAATTCCTTCCACCTCATCTCAAGGATGATTAATGGAAACAAGATGCACCTGAGCTCAATTTCGATTCTCATAGCAAAGGGTCTGAATACTTATGTAAATATGTTATTTCTGTTTAAATATATATACATTTGTAATCATTTCTAAAAACTTGAACACTTTCCAAAAGCACTGTATGTATAAACATATATTTTCCTTTGTTTTCCACTAACCCTACCACCCCTTCCCTGATTGGAGGAAACTAATGCACAGCAACTATTAGGCTTCTACGTCCAGCTCATACATACTATGTACATTTTAGACACAATGAATTATACAATAGTTATATTTAGTTTGTTTTTAATCCTATCCTTCAGTCACCCTAAACCTCTCCCATCTATCTCTGAAGACCATCCAGTGCTATCCTTCAGTTACCTAAACCTCTCCCATCTATCTCTGAAGACCATCCAGTCCTATCCTTCAGTTACTCTAAACCTCTCCCATCTATCTCTGAAGACCATCCAGTGCTATCCTTCAGTTACCCTAAACCTCTCCCATCTATCTCTGAAGACCATCCAGTCCTCTCCTTCAGTCACCCTAAACCTCTCCCATCTATCTCTGAAGACCATCCAGTCCTATCCTTCAGTTACCCTAAACCTCTCCCATCTATCTCTGAAGACCAACCAGTCCTATCCTTCAGTTACCCTAAACCTCTCCCATCTATCTCTGAAGACCATCCAGTCCTATCCTTCAGTTACCCTAAACCACTCCCCTCTATCTCTGAAGACCATCCAGTCCTATCCTTCAGTTACCCTAAACCTCTCCCATCTATCTCTGAAGACCATCCAGTCCTATCCTTCAGTTACCCTAAACCTCTCCCATCTATCTCTGAAGACCATCCAGTCCTATCCTTCAGTTACCCTAAACCTCTCCCATCTATCTCTGAAGACCATCCAGTCCTATCCTTCAGTTACCCTAAACCTCTCCCATCTATCTCTGAAGACCATCCAGTCCTATCCTTCAGTTACCCTAAACCACTCCCCTCTATCTCTGAAGACCATCCAGTCCTATCCTTCAGTTACCCTAAACCTCTCCCATCTATCTCTGAAGACCATCCAGTCCTATCCTTCAGTTACCCTAAACCTCTCCCATCTATCTCTGAAGACCATCCAGTCCTATCCTTCAGTTACCCTAAACCTCTCCCATCTATCTCTGAAGACCATCCAGTCCTATCCTTCAGTTACCCTAAACCTCTCCCATCTATCTCTGAAGACCATCCAGTCCTATCCTTCAGTTACCCTAAACCTCTCCCATCTATCTCTGAAGACCACCCCGTTTGATTTCTATTTGCCATATATTTTTAACTGTGATGTTTCACAAAAGTTCTTGACCTTTATATTCTCATAGTTGCTGCAGATTGTAAATACAAAATAAACATGTTTGCTAAAGGTATTATATTATTGATCAATTGTCTATGACTTTTCAAATCCCCCAGTAGTGCTGTCTGCAGAGTTAGCTCCAGGTAAATGTTGCCATTCCTTGACATGCGACCAAAAACAAGCTACATAATTACAGTACTAAAACAAATGATCTAATGATTCTGTCTCTTCGCAGCTAAATCTGCAGAGAGGTTCATTGTATCCCCATATATAGAACATTGTATTGGTTGCAAGAATTTTGTATAATAATTCAAATTGAAAAGTTCCAAGTCATAATTCATAATTTTCTTTAACCAATTTTTGTCTTTAATGCAGGGCTGACAGACAAGTTTCTTACTTTTTCCCCTTGCCACCATTTTTGTGGTAATGCTGCAATTAATTGGTTGTAATTTTGGGTAGTGTAGACATTTCCATATATTTTTGTTAGCTGCATGTGTGACAACTCCACCAGTCCTATTTATGATATAATTTACAAAGATTTATGTATTATTATGTATTCAGTTTTACTTTTATTTATTTTTATCAATTAGTATATTTGAGTTTAATCAGAATTTTTGTAGTATTATTTGTTCTGTCTTTCTATGGCCTGTATTGTAATACAGCCCGACAGGTGCATCTGTAAAACTGTGTGAGGGTTTTAGGTGACAAGTGTTACGACTTCTAGGAGTAGTGGGTGCGGAGTCAGGCGCAGAGAGCAAAGGGTAAAGTAACAAATCAAAATCAAATCAAATTTATTTATATAGCCCTTCGTACATCAGCTGATATCTCAAAGTGCTGTACAGAAACCAGCCTAAAACCCCAAACAGCAAGCAATGCAGGTGTAGAAGCACGGTAAAAACTCCCTAGAAAGGCCAAAACCTAGGAAGAAACCTAGAGAGGAACCAGGCTATGTGGGGTGGCCAGTCCTCTTCTGGCTGTGCCGGGTGGAGATTATAACAGAACATGGCCAAGATGTTCAAATGTTCATAAATGACCAGCATGGTCGTATAATAATAAGGCAGAACAGTTGAAACTGGAGCAGCAGCACGGTCAGGTGGACTGGGGACAGTAAGGAGTCATCATGTCAGGTAGAATAGCTGATGACCAAAAATGAATACAGATTAAACCACCACCCAAAAGGGCACTTCAGAGACTGGAAGGGCAAAGGGGCATGTGCTCTACAAAGGTAGAGTCCTGTCTGTCCACCTCCTAACTGTCCATGTCACTTCAGAGACTGTAAGGGCAAAGGGGCATGTGCTCTACAAAGGTAGAGTCCTATCTGTCCTTAAACAAAGTGGGCACTGCTTCATGTGGCAACAGCAACACTCACCTAAATAGCCTGAGGCTGAAGATTCGAGTAAGACCAGTGAGAACTGACTTAAAAACGGGCACTAAATATGCATTTCTTGAACTAATGTGGGGTTTGAAAGGGGCATTCTCATGAAGTTCTACAATTTAATATGTTGTTCAGTACTCAATACATTGTTAACGGTGCTATCCGTCCTTGGTACATATTTTTTTGTGACTTTTCTATTAGATTTATTGAAATATCCATGTAGTCCACATTAAAGTGCACTTCATCTAACAGGCTTTTCAGAATTCAACATTGGTGCATAATTTCTACTTAAATTGTCAAAGGGACGCAAAAGACACCCTTTTTGTGGAAAGACCCTTTTTACATTTGCAACACAAACAATATTTGAGGAAATCACGATGAAAGTTGCCATTATAGGCACTTTTTTATACGTATTCATGCCTCTTGTAAGACTCTGTGATTGCAGTAGATGGTCATAAGTTTACCATCTGTTTGATGTTCTCGTTCACACAGGAGAGAGACATGACTTTCGTGGATCCTCTGGGAAGCCTCAACAACATCCTGATGCTGACGAGGCAGAGAAGAGTCTCTCCACATCAGAACACCAGATGGCCTAGCATACAGCTTGGTCTGGTCTAGCATACAGCTTGGTCTGGTCTAGCATACAGCTTGGTCTGGCCTAGCATACAGCTTGGTCTGGCCTAGCATACAGCTTGGTCTGGCCTAGCATACAGCTTGGTCTGGTCTAGCATACAGCTTGGTCTGGCCTAGCATACAGCTTGGTCTGGTCTAGCATACAGCTTGGTATGATCTAGCATACAGCTTGGTCTATTGTGGTCTGGGCTGGGTTTCTGTAAAGCAGTTTATGACAACAGTGACATCAGCATCCATAATGATATGTGTCTGTGTCCCTCTTTATGGTTACCAGGACAACGCTAGCCGTTTGGTACAGCTTTTTAAAATGTATTTATTTTTATTTCACCTTTTTATTTAACCAGGTAGACTAGTTGAGAACAAGTTCTCATTTGCAACTGCAACCTGGCCAAGATAAAGCATAGCAGTGTGACATACAACAACACAGAGTTACACATTGAATAAACAAAACATACAGTCAATAATACAGTAGAACAAAATAAAACAAAAAATCTATATATACAGTGAGTGCAAATGAGGTAAGTTAAGGAAATAAATAGGCCATGGTGGTGAAGTAATTACAATATAGCAATTAAACACTGGAATGGTAGATCGGCAGAAGATGAATGTGCAGGTAGAGATACTGGGGTGCAAAGAAGCAAAATAACAGGAACAGAGTAGGAGTAGGATAAGACTATAAGAACTGGTCGTCTAGCACGTATGGAAGAGAGAGTAAAAGGAGCAGGTTTCTGGTCACGATAGCATAGGTTCAAGGCATAGTGTACAGACAAAGGTAAGGTAGGATGTGAGTACATTGGAGGTAAAACTTGGCATTGAGTAATGAAGAGAGAGAGATATAGTCTCTAGAGATGTTTAAACCAGATCTTGTTATCTCATATGTAGGAGGTGGAACAACATGGTTGGTTAAGGCATATTGAGCAGGGCTAGAGGCTCTACAGTGAAATAAGACAGTAATCACTAACCAGGACAGTAATGGACAAGGCATATTGATATTAGAGAGAGGGATGCGTAGCCTAGTGAACATATGGGTCCAGTGAGTGGTTGGGCTGGCTGGGGATACGTAAATTCAGACAGCTAGCTGGGCCGGGGGTAGCAAGCTAGCAGAAGGCTAGCGGGCCGGCTATCAGGCCGAGGCTAACAAGCTAGCAGAAGGCTAGCGGGCCGGCTATCAGGCCGAGGCTAACAAGCTAGCAGAAGGCTAGCGGGCCGGCTATCAGGCCGGGGTAGCAAGCTAGCAGAAGGCTAGCGGGCCGGCTATCAGGCCGAGGCTAACAAGCTAGCAGAAGGCTAGCGGGCCGGCTATCAGGCCGGGGTAGCAAGCTAGCAGAAGACGTAGGAAGTCTGTTTATAGCCTCCTCGTGCATTTCCGTCGGTAGACCAGTCGTGATGGATTAGTGGGGCTCTAGACAGCTAACGTTAGCAGGCCGCAAGGGCTAATGGGGCTAACAGTTGAGAAAAAACTCGGCAGATATACCATCAGTCCCAGGAGACATATTATATCTAAGGTGTTCAATAGCATAAATGATCTCTTCAACTATAATAGAGTCACACTGTTTCCTTGTCAGCCTCCCCAATTGATTTCACATCCCCCAGAGAGTCAAAAAAAATAATGGTTGAGAAAATCTCACAGTACTTAGAACTATATAAATTCCTATAGAAGTTGGAACTAAAGTCAGAGACTAATTTGGGATCATCTGTGATGAGACCATTAATATTTAATCGTTGAATTGTATTATTTTTAAGAGTGGTCTTTTTCTAACCTGAAAAAAAACAAGATGAATTTTGTTCATCCTCCTCGAGCCACTTCTTCCCAGATCTGACAAAGGCTCCCTCTGCTTTCAGTTTATACATATCATCCAACTTGTGTTGTAGCTCAAACAGAACAGATTTGTCCTCCTCTGAGAGACTTTCAACAGAATTTTGAACGAGACAGGTGATCTTTGTAATTGTACTTCTTCAGCTCTCCTCGTCTTGGCAAGAATACTCCCATATATTCTTAAATATTTTCCAACCTCATATTTAAAGGTTGCTAGTATACTCTTCTTTAAAACATTTTAGTATTATTTATTATTAAACGTTTTATTTATTTATGATTGTTTTTTTTTACTTTGAGATGTATTTTTATTTTTTTACTAACAACATATCAATACAGGAAGTACATGTGGGAACACAAGT
Source organism: Oncorhynchus keta (assembly GCF_023373465.1). Taxonomy (NCBI): domain Eukaryota; kingdom Metazoa; phylum Chordata; class Actinopteri; order Salmoniformes; family Salmonidae; genus Oncorhynchus; species Oncorhynchus keta. Next base: position 61,748 of record NW_026283555.1, read on the forward strand.
ATCTATAAATAATATACAGAGGACAATTGGGCTGGGGGCGGGGCTATGGGCGGGGCTATGGGCGGGGCTAGCGGCGTGGCTAGCGGCAGGGCCAGGGAGGTATAATATCACATTACACAAAGACCTTAAGGGACATACATACATTTATAATACATTTATAATTCTAATAGCTTTTTTTTGTTAGTAGAGTATTAAATTGTCTGAAAATACAGTTCGATTTATTTTGTAAGGTAAGAAAATTGTGTTTTGTTTGTAAATTTACATTTGGGAATATGAAATATGGCCAAAGATTAATTAAATGAATTACATAAAATTGTTTCAGCTTATTTCTATCATAAATAAAGAATCCAAGCAGTACATCTCTCCATAATAGTGTAACATCTTCATAAATGTGTACAATTATGAATCTACTGATGTCTTGCCACAGATTCCTTACATGAATACAATGCCACAAAAGATACAACACTGTTTCTGGGTGGTCATTACAAAAGATACAACACTGTTTCTGGGTGGTCATTACAAAAGATACAACACTGTTTCTGGGTGGTCATTGCAAAAGGTACAATTTGAGTTGATGTATATATTTTTAACTTCTTCATATAGTGGTTGGCAGGATAATATTTATGAATAATTTAAAAAGAAACTTCCTGAATTTTGTTAATAAGTAGGTATGTGTGTGGCAACATCCAGACTTTCTTCCCAACAGATATTATCAATAAATCCGTTCCAATAAGGAATGACAGTTATAGATACAACATCCTGCTGAAACAAGGATTGTATCGCTCTGTTGTTGAATGGACCAAAAGAGAAACAAATCTTTCCTACTGATGAGTCAACAGGGTCAACAGAAGGTAGGCTCTGAGGGTCAGGTCTTTCCTACTGATGAGTCAACAGGGTCAATAGAAGGTAGGCTCAGAGGGTCAGGTCTTTCCTACTGATGAGTCAACAGGGTCAATAGAAGGTAGGCTCAGAGGGTCAGGTCTTTCCTACTGATGAGTCAACAGGGTCAATAGAAGGTAGGCTCTGAGGGTCAGGTCTTTCCTACTGATGAGTCAACAGGGTCAATAGAAGGTAGGCTCTGAGGGTCAGGTCTTTCCTACTGATGAGTCAACAGGGTCAATAGAAGGTAGGCTCTGAGGGTCAGGTCTTTCCTACTGATGAGTCAACAGGGTCAATAGAAGGTAGGCTCTGAGGGTCAGGTCTTTCCTACTGATGAGTCAACAGGGTCAATAGAAGGTAGGCTCTGAGGGTCAGGTCTTTCCTACTGATGAGTCAACAGGGTCAATAGAAGGTAGGCTCTGAGGGTCAGGTCTTTCCTACTGATGAGTCAACAGGGTCAATAGAAGGTCGGCTCTGAGGGTCAGGTCTTTCCTACTGATGAGTCAACAGGGTCAATAGAAGGTAGGCTCTGAGGGTCAGGTCTTTCCTACTGATGAGTCAACAGGGTCAACAGAAGGTAGGCTCTGAGGGTCAGGTCTTTCCTACTGATGAGTCAACAGGGTCAATAGAAGGTAGGCTCTGAGGGTCAGGTCTTTCCTACTGATGAGTCAACAGGGTCAATAGAAGGTAGGCTCTGAGGGTCAGGTCTTTCCTACTGATGAGTCAACAGGGTCAATAGAAGGTAGGCTCTGAGGGTCAGGTCTTTCCTACTGATGAGTCAACAGGGTCAATAGAAGGTAGGCTCTGAGGGTCAGGTCTTTCCTACTGATGAGTCAACAGGGTCAATAGAAGGTAGGCTCTGAGGGTCAGGTCTTTCCTACTGATGAGTCAACAGGGTCAATAGAAGGTAGGCTCTGAGGGTCAGGTCTTTCCTACTGATGAGTCAACAGGGTCAATAGAAGGTCGGCTCTGAGGGTCAGGTCTTTCCTACTGATGAGTCAACAGGGTCAATAGAAGGTAGGCTCTGAGGGTCAGGTCTTTCCTACTGATGAGTCAACAGGGTCAATAGAAGGTAGGCTCTGAGGGTCAGGTCTTTCCTACTGATGAGTCAACAGGGTCAATAGAAGGTAGGCTCTGAGGGTCAGGTCTTTCCTACTGATGAGTCAACAGGGTCAATAGAAGGTAGGCTCTGAGGGTCAGGTCTTTCCTACTGATGAGTCAACAGGGTCAATAGAAGGTAGGCTCTGAGGGTCAGGTCTTTCCTACTGATGAGTCAACAGGGTCAATAGAAGGTAGGCTCTGAGGGTCTTGACACATTCCTGAATACTAAAACAACACCTGAGGGAATGGCATCTAAAACTATTGCAAAATCTTTCGGTGTTACAGGGACCTTGTAAAGTGATACGAATTCCTTATAACTGAGTTAAAGACCCTCTGCATTTACCAGTTGTCTCACCAATAGGATGTTATTTCAGAACCAATATTCTAAAAATAAAGACGTATTTTCATACAATAAATCCCGATTATTCCATATATTCCATATATAATATCTGTGAGGAGAAAAATTATGCATATAAATTAAGGACCATGACAAGAAAACCTGCTGACCAGCCGTAGAGAAATGCAAAGTTCCAATTTCACTGGAACTTTGTCAATATTAAAATTACAACATGAAGTTAAGGCCACCAAGAGTAGAGAAGACATGATGAGGAATACAATTTCACATAGAAGTGGGTCTTCTTAGGAATTGTTTTATCCAATTGATCTTAAAAGTATTATTTATTTAAGGTAGTAAAGTCCAGAAGATTCCGCCCATCATACTCATAAGTGTTCATTACAACAGGTTTCCTAATGTAATGGGGACGGTTTACTAGGATATCAACTCTTTTTTTATTTTAATGTTTTATTTATAGTTTTTTACTTTTATTTTTTATTTGTATTATTAACAACAAATCAATACATAAAGTACATGAGAGAACACAAGTATATATAGATTATAAACAATGGACAATCGAGCTAGGGGCGGGGCTGGGGGGGCGGGGCTAGGGCGTACAATATCACATTACAATTACACAAGGACCTTAAGGGACATGCATATACTTACAATATGAACTCAGTAGCACAGACTATATCCACATTACGTTGAGAAATAGTGAATTGTGGGAAGTTTAGAAGATACCCTGTTTGTTCTTATAGGTAACCAGATCATGTCTGCAACTCATGTACTAAGTCTTTAACCACACAGTGTTGTTACATTGGTGAGTAAAAACTCATGCTTCCTACCCATTAACATTTTGTCTGAAAATAAAATATACATTTTCTCTCAACTGCGTTACCCACTCCAGTCAGCAGATGGCGGTCTGAGACTTTAAGGCGATGCTGCTGGTGTGACGTATAATGTAGTGGACGGAACGCTTCTTTCAACAGCAACAACAGTCAGACAGACACCTCCGTAGCTTGATAGACAACATAGACGAACCAATAAAGCTCTGTAGACGCTTTCGTGTATATTAGCCACTGTGTTTTAAAACCACTTCTGTCGCCTTGTTAGTTATCCCATTTAATTTAATATTTACGGTGTTGTTATTAGTCATCTAGCTGGCTGGTTAAGTTAACATTAGCCTAGCTATCTAACATCCCCGACCATGAGTTCACTAAGCTGCTCTCCTCCAGTTAAAGAAGAGGAGGTCTGCTGGACGGAGAAAGAAGCTCTGGTGAAAGAGGAGGAGGAAGAGGAGGCTGTTACAATACAAAAACAAGGAGATGGTGAGGCTGTTACCGTGAAAGAAGAAGAGAAAGACGTTTCAGTGAAAGAAGAGGAGGATGTTACAATTAAAAAGAGGAGGGAGAGAAAGAGGAGGATGGGGAGATGACTGTCACGTCGAAAAAGGAGGAGGAAACTGGATATCTGGGCCCGGTTTCCCAAAAGCAAATCAAGGCATCCAATGGTTCTAACGATGAACTTAACCATAAGATGGTTTTGAGAAACCGTTCCCTGATAAACACTAGTAAGTACTGTCTTAAATACAGAGGCACAAACTCTGCAGTTGTTGGACTGATGTGTGGTGTTAAAGGGGAAGTCTGTAGTTGCTATATCCATATTTTGACTTTTAAATTATTAATTTATAGCCATTGATTCTTGAAGAATATAACACATGCCTCATGAGGTTAGTTCAACTGTTGTACCCCATCAGAACCCCAAATAAGCTTTTTTTTAATCCAATGATTAAAAACAATGTAAACCAACACTGTATAGCCTCAACATGGTTAAAACTATAATGTTGATATCATGGATGGTCAGTCCTTGCATCCATAGGTCTGTCTGTAGTTACATTTCTCCAGCCCCATCCATCTTATTACCAAAATAGTGGTGTAATTACAGCTTTGTTATTGTTTGAACTGCAGATTGCTGGGTTGTGTGGGTTTTTTAAGCAGCAACAAAATGGCTTCCCAGAGACTTGGTTAACAGGGGAAGGAGAAGTGTAACCACTCTCAAATTCATAGAGAACGATATTGTAGAAACCGTAACCCTAGCGACCTCGTCAAGAAGTTCAGACATCTTGGGGTAACAGTTATAAGGTGTTGGCTCCCCCTGAATTCACCGCACTATGAGTACAAGGACTGGCCGTCAATAAGGATCAAAATGATAGTTTTAACCAGGTTTCTAGGATATATAGTATATTCTGGAATTCATCCATGATGTCATAATGATAGTTTAACCAGGTTTCTAGGATATATAGTATATTCTAGAATTCATCCATGATGTCATAATGATAGTTTAACCAGGTTTCTAGGATATATAGTATATTCTAGAATTCATCCATGATGTCATAATGATAGTTTAACCAGGTTTCTAGGATATAGTGCTTTATTACAAACAGTGGTGTTATACGAGCTTATGTTGTGGTTTCTGGTAGGGTAATACGGCTGAAACATTTGAGGCATTTATAAGTTATATTCTTCAGTAATCAATGGCTTTACAGTATATGGGTCTTTCCATAACTACCAGTGTAGGTTTCCTGTGGGAGTCAAATTGTCTAGGATATATAATATATTCTAGAATTCACCCATGATGTCATAATGATAGTTTAACCAGGTTTCTAGGATATATAGTATATTCTGGAATCCATCCATGATGTCATAATGATAGTTTAACCAGGTTTCTAGGATATATAGTATATTCTAGAATCACCAGTGTAGATTTCCTGTGGGGTCAAGTTGTTAGAGCTGTTGATAAGTCATTGTATAATATTCAGACATTTTTTTTTAGGGCTGACCGTATTCTACTGGTCGATTGTTGGGCTGTTTTGTTGACCGTGATTTATTTTTGTAGAGCAGTCGCAAATACGCTACATATACAACATTTTGTGGAAACAGCTATTCTAATTTGTGGATTCGGCTATTTCAGCCACATCCGTTGCTGACTGGTGAATAAAATCGAGAACACAGCCGTGCAATACTTCTTTGCCCCACTGTAGTTCATTAAACTGTAAAGTTTGGTGGAAGAGGAATAATGATCTGGGGATGTTTTTTCATGGTTCGGGCCCCTTAGTTCCAGTGAAGGGAAATCTTAGTGCTACAGCATTCTGACATTCTAGATCAGGGGTGTCAAACTCATTTCGCATCGTGGGCCACATACGGCCTAGGGAGATGTCAAGTGGGCCGGACCATTAAAATTATACCATACTCTGCTATAAATAACCAAAATATCATGTCTTTCCTTTGTTTTGGTGTAAAGAAGCACAAGAACATTAGGAAAATATTGAAATTTAATGAACTATCCTTTTACAAAACATTTCATGAATCACCTCATATTTCCTTAGACAAATGTGCAATTTACTTTTATCATTCACAAATATGCATTGCAACTGATCCCACTGATTGTACAAAGGCACAAAACTTTAATTGGTACTGAAAAATATAGTAATGCACTTTAAGATTAAATGAGACTTTTAAAGAAAGGAATTTTTAAACCACTTACATACGCATATAAAATCTAAATGTAATCCCTGCGTACACCTTACAAACTGAGGAGAGTGATTTTAAATGTGTAATGAAGAAAGTGTTCGCCTGTCCTGTAAATCTGTAAACTTCATACATGAAACATACATACACATACAATACATACTGAAAATGTATGGAGTTGTATGAACAGTAGAATTCCATCACACAACTTTTGTTTTGAAGCTGCTGACTAACATTAAAGTGCACATTTTTTAAATCACCACAGTAAGGATTCATCTTCACAGAGCTGTATTCTTTCAATGCAAACAGTATCTAAGGCAGCATTTTAAAGGTGTTAGTCTAGTTTTTCGCTGTGATGAGTCTCGTAGTGGCGTCGAATATTATATTCCTTCAATACCGAAACTTGTTGCAAACACACCAAGCACAAAGGTTTTCCGTGCATCTCTGTAAATAAATAGGACGTGGTCCATTTTTCTTTGAAAATTCTACACTCCTTATCTACTTTTCTCCGTTTGGATAACGACATTTTGGCTAATGAGGGTGTAGCGGAGAGGTAGAGACCAAGGTATTAACAACGTCGTAACAAGCAGCAGATGGCGCATTGATACCGTCTGCTGTTTTCAGTCTGTCTCAGTGATGCGGCTTGTCTTCTACTCTGATGGAAAGAGTGCGCCCCTTAGCGGATAATCCATGAATTGCAGCTAATTAAAAATATTAATTCCATGTCTTTTATGCATTTTTTCCACTTTCAAATTATCCTGCGGGCCGAATCGAACCTCCTTGGGGGCCGGTTCCGGCCCGCGGGCCGTATGTTTGACACCCCTGTTCTAGACCATTCTGTGCTTCCAACAGTTTGTGGAAGGCTCTTTCCTGTTGCAGCATGACAATGCCCCCTGTGCATAAAGCGAAATCCAAACAGAATTGGTTTGTCGAGGTTTGGTGTGGATGAACTTGACTTGCCTGCACAGAGCCCTGACCTCAACCCCATCGAACACCTTAGGGATGAATTGGTTTTAGCTTAATTTTCTAAGAGGAGAGAGCAAACCGCAACTTCATTAGGTCTATAATCAATTGCCTAAGTGTTGAATATGCCTGGCAGTATAAATCAGTACCAGTCAAAATTTGGACGCACCTACTCATTCAAGGCTTTTTCTTTATTTTTACTATTTTCTACATTGTAGAATAATAGTGAAGTCATCAAACCTATAAAATAACACATATGGAATCATGTACTAACCAAAAAAGTGTTAAACAAATCAAAATATATTTATATTTTCAACTCTTCAAAGTAGACACCCTTTGCTTTGATGACAGCGTTGCACACTCTTGGCATTCTCTCAACCAGCTTCATGAGGTAGTCACCTGGAATGCATTTTAATTAACAGGTGTGCCTCGTTAAGTTAATTTGTGGAATTTCTTCCCTTCTTAATGTGTTTGAGCCAATCAGTTGTGTTGTGACAAGGTAGGGGTGGTATACCGGACAAGGTAGGGGTGGTATACCGGACACAGCCCTATTTTGTAAACGACCAAGCCCATATTATGGCAAGAACAGCTCAAATAAGCAAAGAGAAACGACAGTCCATCGTTACTTTAAGACATGAAGGTCAGTCAATCCGGAAAACTTCAAAACTTTGAAAGTTTCTTCAAGTGCCGTCGCAAAACCATCAAGCGCTATGATGAAACTGGCTCTCATGAGGACCGCCACAGGAAAGGAAGACCCAGAGTTACCTCTGCTGCAGAGGATAAGTTCATTAGAGTTACTAGCCTCAGAAATGGGCAATTAACTGCACCGCAGATTGCAGCCCAAATAAATGCTTCACAGAGTTCAAGTAACAGACACATCTCAACATCAACTGTTCAGAGGAGATTGTGTGAAATCAGGCCTTAATGGTCGAATTGCTGCAGAGAAACCACTACTAAAGGACACCAATAACAAGAAGAAGAGTCTTACTTGGGCCAAGAAACACGAGCAATGGACATTAGATGGATGGAAATCTGTCCTTTGGTCTGATGAGTTCAAATTTGAGATTTTTGGTTCCGACCGCTGTGTCTTTGTGAGATGCAGAGTAGGTGAATGGATGATCTCCGCATGTGTGGTTCCCACTGTGAAGCATGGAGGCGGTTAACCTCAGTTAGGTGAATGGATGATCTCCGCATGTGTGGTTCCCACTGTGAAGCATGGAGGCGGTTAACCTCAGTTAGGTGAATGGATGATCTCCGCATGTGTGGTTCCCACTGTGAAGCATGGAGGCGGTTAACCTCAGTTAGGTGAATGGATGATCTCCGCATGTGTGGTTCCCACTGTGAAGCATGGAGGCGGTTAACCTCAGTTAGGTGAATGGATGATCTCCGCATGTGTGGTTCCCACTGTGAAGCATGGAGGCGGTTAACCTCAGCTAGGTGAATGGATGATCTCTGCATGTGTGAGAACTCCCCACGGTGGTGAATTAGTGAATAGACACGGAGCTTAATGTGAGTTTCCTTCAGTAGCATCCTGATATTGATCTGATAATGTGTGGTAATATTCGGAATACATTGTGAAAAACAAATACCTTCGCTCACCATTTCTGCCCACGCAGATATACTGCAACTAGATAACTGATATACTACAACTAGATAACAGATATACTACAACTAGATAACAGATATACTGCAACTAGATAACAGATATACTACAACTAGATAACAGATATACTACAACTAAATAACAGATATACTACAACTAGAACTAGATAACAGATATACTGCAACTAGAACTAGATAACAGATATACTACAACTAGAACTAGATAACAGATATACTGCAACTAGAACTAGATAACAGATATACTGCAACTGGATAACAGATATACTGCAACTAGATAACTGATATACTGCAACTAGAACTAGATAACAGATATACTGCAACTAGATAACAGATATACTGCAACTAGATAACTGATATACTGCAACTAGAACTAGATAACTGATATACTGCAACTAGATAACTGATAACTGAACACATCCTTAGAAAACATGAGCTCTTGAGTTGGGAAAATCTTGTGCAATACACCGACGCATGTCTTGTATTCAAGATCCTTAATGGCCTGGCTCCCCCTCCACTCAATATTTTTGTTAAACAGAAAACCCAGACATATGGCAGCAGATCCACAAGGTCTGCCATGAGAGGTGACTGTATAGTTCCCCTAAGGAAAAGCACCTTTAGTAAATCTGCATTCTCTGTGAGAGCTTCCCATGTCTGGAATACACTGCCATCAGACACACATAACCTCACCACATATCACACTTTCACAAAATGCTTGAAGACATGGCTACAGGTCAATCAGATTTGTGAACATGGTCCCTAGCTGTGTGTTGCCGCTTTCCATGTTGTCTGTAGCTTGTGAGGTATGGAAACACTTTGTTGCTTTTATGAATTTTGTCTTGCTGCTTTTTGTTCTATGTTGCTCTGTCTGTATGCTATGTCTTGCTTGTCCTATGTTGCTATGTCTATGGTGCTATTGTCTATATTGTAATTGTTTTTAATAACCTGCCCAGGGACTGCGGTTGAAAATTAGCCGGCTGGCTAAAACCGGCACTTTTACTGAAACGTTGATTAATGTGCACTGTCCCTGTAAAAATAAAATAAACTAAAACTAAACTGATATACTACAACTAGATAACAGATATACTGCAACTAGATAACAGATATACTACAACTAGATAACAGATATACTGCAACTAGATAACAGATATACTGCAACTAGATAACAGATATACTACAACTAGATAACAGATATACTGCAACTAGAACTAGATAACAGATATACTGCAACTAGATAACAGATATACTGCAACTAGATAACAGATATACTGCAACTAGATAACAGATATACTACAACTAGATAACTGATATACTACAACTAGATAACAGATATACTACAACTAGATAACAGATATACTGCAACTAGATAACAGATATACTGCAACTAGATAACAGATATACTGCAACTAGATAACTGATATACTGCAACTAGATAACTGATATACTACAACTAGATAACAGATATACTGCAACTAGAACTAGATAACAGATATACTGCAACTAGAACTAGATAACAGATATACTGCAACTAGAACTAGATAACAGATATACTGCAACTAGAACTAGATAACAGATATACTGCAACTAGAACTAGATAACAGATATACTGCAACTAGAACTAGATAACAGATATACTGCAACTGGATAACAGATATACTGCAACTGGATAACAGATATACTGCAACTAGAACTAGATAACAGATATACTGCAACTAGAACTAGATAACAGATATACTGCAACTGGATAACAGATATACTGCAACTGGATAACAGATATACTGCAACTGGATAACAGATATACTGCAACTGGATAACAGATATACTGCAACTAGATAACAGATATGCTGCAACTAGATAACTGATATACTGCAAATAGAACTAGATAACAGATATACTGCAACTAGATAACAGATATACTGCAACTAGATAACAGATATACTACAACTGGATAACAGATATACTACAACTGGATAACTGATATACTGCAACTAGATAACAGATATACTGCAACTAGATAACAGATATACTGCAACTAGATAACAGATATACTGCAACTAGAACTAGATAACAGATATACTGCAACTGGATAACAGATATACTGCAACTGGATAACAGATATACTGCAACTGGATAACAGATATACTGCAACTAGATAACAGATATACTGCAACTAGATAACAGATATACTGCAACTAGATAACAGATATACTGCAACTAGATAACAGATATACTACAACTAGATAACAGATATACTGCAACTAGAACTAGATAACAGATATACTGCAACTGGATAACAGATATACTGCAACTGGATAACAGATATACTGCAACTGGATAACAGATATACTACAACTGGATAACAGATATACTGCAACTAGATAACAGATATACTGCAACTAGATAACAGATATACTGCAACTAGATAACAGATATACTGCAACTAGATAACAGATATACTACAACTGGATAACAGATATACTGCAACTAGATAACAGATATACTGCAACTAGAACTAGATAACAGATATACTGCAACTGGATAACAGATATACTGCAACTGGATAACAGATATACTGCAATGAGATAACAGATATACTACAACTAGATAACTGATATACTACATCTAGATAACTGATATACTGCAACTAGATAACTGATATACTGCAACTAGAACTAGATAACAGATATACTGCAACTAGAACTAGATAACAGATATACTGCAACTGGATAACAGATATACTGCAACTGGATAACAGATATACTGCAACGAGATAACAGATATACTGCAACTAGATAACAGATATACTGCAACTAGATAACAGATATACTGCAACTAGATAACAGATATACTGCAACTAGATAACTGATATACTGCAACTAGAACTAGATAACAGATATAATGCAACTGGATAACAGATATACTGCAACTGGATAACAGATATACTGCAATGAGATAACAGATATACTACAACTAGATAACTGATATACTACATCTAGATAACTGATATACTGCAACTAGATAACTGATATACTGCAACTAGAACTAGATAACAGATATACTGCAACTGGATAACAGATATACTGCAACGAGATAACAGATATACTGCAACTAGATAACAGATATACTGCAACTAGATAACTGATATACTGCAACTAGAACTAGATAACAGATATACTGCAACTGGATAACAGATATACTGCAACTGGATAACAGATATACTACAACTAGATAACAGATATACTGCAACTAGATAACAGATATACTGCAACTAGAACTAGATAACAGATATACTGCAACTAGATAACAGATATACTGCAACTAGATAACAGATATACTGCAACTGGATAACAGATATACTACAACTGGATAACAGATATACTGCAACTGGATAACAGATATACTGCAACTAGATAACAGATATACTGCAACTAGATAACAGATATACTGCAACTAGAACTAGATAACAGATATACTGCAACTAGATAACAGATATACTGCAACTAGATAACAGATATACTGCAACTGGATAACAGATATACTGCAACTAGATAACAGATATACTGCAACTAGATAACAGATATACTGCAACTAGATAACAGATATACTGCAACTAGATAACAGATATACTGCAACTAGATAACAGATATACTGCAACTAGATAACAGATATACTGCAACTAGAACTAGATAACAGATATACTGCAACTGGATAACAGATATACTGCAACTGGATAACAGATATACTGCAACTGGATAACAGATATACTGCAACTGGATAACAGATATACTGCAATGAGATAACAGATATACTACAACTAGATAACTGATATACTACATCTAGATAACTGATATACTGCAACTAGATAACTGATATACTGCAACTAGAACTAGATAACAGATATACTGCAACTAGAACTAGATAACAGATATACTACAACTGGATAACAGATATACTGCAACTGGATAACAGATATACTGCAACGAGATAACAGATATACTGCAACTAGATAACAGATATACTGCAACTAGATAACAGATATACTGCAACTAGATAACAGATATACTGCAACTAGATAACTGATATACTGCAACTAGAACTAGATAACAGATATACTGCAACTAGATAACAGATATACTGCAACTAGATAACAGATATACTGCAACTAGATAACAGATATACTACAACTAGATAACTGATATACTACAACTAGATAACAGATATACTACAACTAGATAACAGATATACTGCAACTAGATAACAGATATACTGCAACTAGAACTAGATAACAGATATACTGCAACTGGATAACAGATATACTGCAACTGGATAACAGATATACTGCAACTAGATAACAGATATACTGCAACTAGATAACAGATATACTGCAACTAGATAACAGATATACTGCAACTAGATAACAGATATACTGCAACTAGATAACAGATATACTGCAACTGGATAACAGATATACTGCAACTGGATAACAGATATACTGCAACTAGATAACAGATATACTGCAACTAGATAACAGATATACTGCAACTGGATAACAGATATACTGCAACTAGATAACAGATATACTGCAACTAGATAACAGATATACTACAACTAGATAACAGATATACTGCAACTGGATAACAGATATACTGCAACTGGATAACAGATATACTGCAACTGGATAACAGATATACTGCAACTAGATAACAGATATACTGCAACTAGATAACAGATATACTGCAACTAGATAACAGATATACTACAACTAGATAACTGATATACTACAACTAGATAACAGATATACTACAACTAGATAACTGATATACTGCAACTAGATAACAGATATACTGCAACTAGAACTAGATAACAGATATACTGCAACTGGATAACAGATATACTGCAACTAGATAACAGATATACTGCAACTAGATAACAGATATACTGCAACTAGATAACAGATATACTGCTGAAACTAGATAACAGATATACTGCTGAAACTAGATAACAGATATACTGCTGAAACTAGATAACAGATATACTGCTGAAACTAGATAACAGATATACTGCTGAAACTAGATAACAGATATACTGCAACTAGATAACAGATATACTGCAACTAGATAACTGATATACTGCAACGAGATAACAGATATACTGCAACTAGATAACAGATACACTGCAACTAGATAACAGATATACTAGAACTAGATAACTGATATACTACAACTGGATAACAGATATACTGCAACGAGATAACAGATATACTGCAACTAGAACTAGATAACAGATATACTGCAACTAGATAACACATATACTGCAACGAGATAACAGATATACTGCAACTAGATAACAGATAAACTACAACTAGATAACAGATATACTAGAACTAGATAACTGATATACTACAACTGGATAACAGATATACTGCAACTAGAACTAGATAACAGATATACTACAACTGGATTACAGATATACTACAAATACATACCACATCCATAACTAGATAACATCTCTCTCATATATATATATGGATTATTATTATGGATTATTGACTGAAGCGCCAGCTAAACTGAGTTTTTATGGATATAAAGGACATCATCGAACAAAAGGACCATTTGTGATGTATCTGGGACCTTTTGGAGTGCCAACAGAAGAAGATCATCAAAGGCATTTATTCTAACTTTCTGGCACCTGCCAGGTTGAAACATGTTTTTCATGCTTTTGTATGCGGGGCGCTGTCCGCAGATAATCGCACGGTTTGCTTTCGCCGTAAAGCCTTTTTGAAATCTGACACAGCGGCTGGATTAGAAGTTAAGCTTTATTTTGATGTGTTACACTTGTGATTTTATGAAAGTTAAATATTTATAATTCTTCAGTTTGAATTTCGTGCTCTGCAATTTCACCGGATGTTGACCAGGTGGGATGCTACCATCCCACCTGCCCATAGAAAAGTTAAAAGCTTTTTTAAACATGAATTACAGACGTAAATTGTTGTACACAATCATGGGCATCACCTTAAGCTCATATAAACAGTGTATTTCTGCTGTGGGCCTTTAACCATCTGTCTGACTTTGTTGTTCACACAGGAGAGAGACGGGACTATAGTGGATCCTCTGGGGAGCCTCAACAACAGCATGATGCTGACGAGGCAGAGAAGAGTCTCTCCAGATCAGAACACCTCAAGAAACACCAACGGAAACCCACAGGGAAGAACTTCACCGCTGCTCTGACTGTGGGAAGAGTTATTCAAGATCAGATTCACTAAAAGTACACCAGAGAATTCACACAGGAAGACATCACTGCTGCTCTGACTGTGGGAAGAGGTTTACCTCTTCAGCAGACCTCAAAAGACATCAGAGAATACATACAGGAGAGAAACCGAATAGCTGTAATCAATGTGGGAAGAGTTTTAGTGTTACAAGCAGCCTGAAAGCACACCACAAAACACACACCAGAGAGAAATCGTATAGTTGTGATCAATGTGGGAAGAGTTTTGTTACATCTAGCATTCTGACTACACACCAGAGAACACACACAGGAGAGAAACCTTATAGCTGTGATCGGTGTGGGAAGAGTTTTACTACATCTAACCAACTGACTATACACCAGAGAATACACACAGGAGAGAAACCTTACCACTGCTCTGACTGTGGAAGGAGTTTTGTTTCTTCCCAATATTTAAAATCACACAAGAGAACACACACAATAGGGAAACCTTACCACTGCTCTGACTGTGGAAAATGTTTTGTTTCTTCACAATATTTAAAATCACACCAGAAAACACACACAGGTGAGAAGCCTTATAGCTGTGATCAATGTGGGAAGAGATTTAGTCACTCAAGCAACCTGATGGTACATTTGAGAACGCACACTGGAGAGAAACCTTATAGCTGTGATCAATGTGGGAAGAGTTTTACTTCATTTAGCCAGCTGACTATACACCAGAGAATACACACAGGAGAGAAACCTTACCACTGCTCTGACTGTGGAAAGAGTTTTGTTTCGTCCCAAAATTTAAAATCACACGAGAAAACACACACAGGAGAAAAGCCTTATAGCTGTGATCAATGTGGGAGGAGTTTTACTCACTCAAGGAACATGATATCACACCAAAGAACACACACAGGATAGAAATCTTGTGGCTGTAATCAATGCAAGTTCGAATCCCCGAGCTGACATGGTACAAATCTGTCGTTCTGCCCCTGAACAAGGCAGTTAACCCACTGTTCCTAGGCCGTCATTGAAAATAAGAATTAGTTCATAACTGGCTTGCCTGGTTAAATAAAGGTGAAATTAAGTACATATTTGGGAAGATGTTTACTCAGGCAAATATCCTGATAGCCCACCAGAGAACACACAGAGAAACCTCATAGCTGTGATCAATGTGGCAAGAATTACGCTGGTAAAGAGCTCTGATTAAACATCAGAAAGTACATACATGAAGGACTTGTTTCATGATATCAATGAAATGATGTCACAATGTAGAATGCTTTAACATTGTAGTAGGAGTGTTCTAATGATGTCATAATGTAGAATGCTTTAACATTGGTAGGAGTGTTCTAATGATGTCATAATGTATAATGCTTTAACATTGTAGTAGGAGTGTTCTAATGATGTCATAATGTAGAATGCTTTAACATAGTAGAAGGAGTATTTTAATCATTTCAGCATGATATGGATATTAGAAAACTACAGGCTCTGAATTGAAAGAGTAGTATTTATATGATTAACATTAACACAAATAAAGTGTTGCGTTTCACTTCCCGAGTTGGTGACCTACTTGAATCAAACTGCAACACTCCAAAAATGTAGCGAGCTGTTTTCTACAAGTTGTCCTCTAACCAGGGATTACCTTTATTTAACCAGGCAAGTCAGTTAAGAACACATTCTTATTTTCAATGACGGCCTGGGAACAGTGGGTTAACTGCCTGTTCAGGGGCAGAACGACAGATTTGTACCTTGTCAGCTCGGGGGTTTTGAACTCGCAACTTTCCGGTTACTAGTCCAACGCTCTAACCACTATGGCCGCCCCGATGGATTTACACCTTATTCCCACATTCCGTGTGTTTTTTAGCTGTTTTAACAGGACGTGAAACCTCATCTCTCCCCTCTCGCCCAATTGATTTCAACGTGATATCGATATGAGTAATGACGATTAAGTGCATCCCTCCAACATGTAGCTGACTGTTTTGTGCAGGTTGTCGTCTAACCAGTGAGGTGAAATATATCTCCCATTTCCATGTGTTTGTTTAAGTTGTGTTAGTTTCAACAGCACCTACAACCTAATTTCCCCCTAATTGATATCAGTGATGTATTTGCAACTTGTCAAAACGACAGCGTTGTTGGTACTTGTGCAGTTCATAAGGTGCTCGTTTAAAAAAATACAAGAGATGTGATTAACATGTGGAACACGTTTGTTTCGATAGTAAATATTATGTTTAGGTTTTCAATGTATCACAAACTGTTTCTGCATATTGGTTATTATTTTTACACGTTAAAATTGTTTTGACATCGGCTATCCCACCTGTCAAAATGTTGTTGAAAAGACGTTGAAAATAAGACTATTATGTCCAATACATTAACAGAGTATATTCGGTTTTTATATTTCATAATATTTCAAAGTAATGTAACATTTAGTAATCACAATTTATGCGACTAACTGAATTTTATTGGTACAATTATATTGTTTACTAACAATGTAGTAAAACTAGCTTCTATTTCTGGTTGGATATTACATCATATTCTTACTATTTTAATCAATGTCTTTTCCTTAGAATGATCATTAGTCTCAGTTTTATTGTTATTCTTTAGTTTTTCTATGCTCTTATGTTTGTTGTGTTGTAAATATTTCAGTTTTTATTTTCATAGTGTTTTTATTACGCATTGTGTTGCATCCATGTCTGAAATGTTCTGTATAAATAAAGCTGGATTTGATTTGAACATATTGCAAAACAAATTAACCCAATGGCCGACCAATCAACAAATATGTGCAAAATCAACACATCTTGGTCCATTTTAGTACAATAAACCATATCAATTCAGTATATCTTCCACCGTGTCAAAATAGTATATAACTTTAGTATCAGCTAGTATCAGCTTTCAACCAATCCAGTACATTTATGTTGAAAATTATTTATTTTTTAATCAACAATACGTCAAAGGATTCAACTCCTGAAAACTGAAACAAAATGGAACAAACAGATCAATCCCACTTTTCCAGCCTGCTGAAGGCGTGGTGGAGAGGTGAACACCACCCCTGGTTCTACCAGGGGCTTGAAGTGGTCTCCCACAGATTTAACAATAAAGTGTTCTAACAGAATGTAAACGATCTTCACCACCACAGGAGTCGCTAGAGCACAATGGGACAAGGATATCCCAACCGGCCAAACCCCTCCCTAACCCGGACGACGCTTTGTGTGTCGCCTCGTGGGTCCCCGGTCGCGTCCGGCTGTGGCACAGCCGGGTATCGAACCAAGATCTGTAGTTAGCTGAGCAGTCTGAGGTCGAAACAACAGGTGCGGTAGAGAGAGGGTCGAAACAGCAGGTCTGGGACAAGGTAGCACGTTTGGTGAACAGTTCAGGGTTGCATAGCCGCAGCCAGAACAGTTACAATTGGAGCAGCAGCACAACCAGGTGGACTGGGGACTGCAAGGAGTCATCAGGCCAAGTAGTCCTGAGGCATGGTCCTAGGGCTCAGGTCCCCAGAGAGAGAGGGAAAATTAGGAGGAAGCCTTAAGTTCACACAGGACACCAGATAACATGGGAGAATTGTGTGACCTCTCACCTCTCTGGCTGTAGAAGTGTTCTTCCTAACCAGTCCCTCAACAAATGAATGTGCCTGAGGGGAAATTAACTTCATACAGCCAAAGGGGTGAGAAATTACACCAATATCAGTGGACAATTTGTACTAATGTAAATAAACATGGATGATGGAACATATTACCTTTTGCTTATGTGATGAACCATTAAGGGAACATAAATATTTAACATCTTTGACCTCTCACCTCTCTGGCTGTAGAAGTGTTCTTCCTAACCAGTCCCTCAACAAATGAATGTGCCAAATACAGCCAAACTGGTGAGAAATTACACCAATATCAGTGGACAATTTGTACTAATGTAAATAAACATGGATGATGGAACATATTACCTTTTGCTTACGTGATGAACCGCTAAGGGGACATAAATTTACCATCTTTGACCTCTCACTCTCTGGCTGTAGAAGTGTTCTTCCTAACCAGTCCCTCAACAGCTCTCTGACTGAGCTCCACCCTCACTGGGTCTTCAGAGGAGAGGAAGGCTGAGGAGGGATGGAAGGATGAATGGATCAATCAGTCAACAAGTCAGTAATATAAAGAGAGTGTTGATCATCTCCCACCCATGGAGAGACTTTATACTGTATCCAGGGTTGGGTAGGTTACTTTCTAAATGTAATCTGTTAGTTACTAGTTACCTGTCTAAAAGTGTCATCAGTAACATAACTGTTGGATTCCCCAAACTCACTAATGTAATCTGATTACTTTCTAAATGTAATCTGTTGGTTACTAGTTACCTGTCTAAAAGTGTCATCAGTAACATAACTGTTGGATTCCCCAAACTCACTAATGTAATCTGATTACTTTTAGATTCCTTTCTCCTCAAGAGGTTCAACTTAGTACCACAGTCATAATATCTATAACCTTAACCACACTGCTAACCCTAATGGCTAACTGCTAACCCTAATGGCTAACTGCTAACCCTAATGCCTACCTTGTCCCAGACCTTACCTTATATTCATCATTGTGCTTTTGTAATTACAAGTGTTCCTATAATGTACAGATATTATAAAATTCCTTTCAGGATGGAAGGTAGAATGGATCAATCAGTCAACAAGTCCGTTATATAAAGAGAGCGTTGATCAGTTTAAATGTTCATTCATTGAAATTCGGTAACAACCTTTGGATTACCCAAACTCAGTAACGTAATCGGATTACTTTCAGATGACTTTCCCTTAAGAGGCACAGGCTAGTAACACAGTCATAAAATCTGATTTAACTTTACGCATACTGCTAACCCTAATGCCTAACCCCCAACCTTAACCATACTGCTAACCCTAACCCTAATGCCCTAACCCCAACCTTAAATTACCCTAACCTTAACCATACTGCTAACCCTAATGCCTAATCTTAACCATACTGCTAACCCTAATACCAAACCTTACATTTTTGTTTTCATGATATTTTAAAATATAGCACATTTTGACTGCAGCGTTTACATCTAGCGGAAATCGATCAGTTCTGCAGGGCTTTATATATAACCGACAATAAATAAATATATATAAATATAAATATAAATAGATAGATAGATAGATAGATAGATAGATAGATAGATAGATAGATAGATAGATAGATTATCCAACAAAAGTGTCATACTTCTCGTGCTTCGCAGAGCAGCGCTGTTGTCAAGAAAGTTGTCAAGGAATTGAGTTTGTGAGGTTGTGTCCCCGCCCTCGCCTGCCTTAAACCAATCATGTCAATGCAGAGCTATACATACAATGCCCTCTCCGCATTGATACAAAATCCTAAGAAGCACACAGCAATGCGGAATGGAGCTCAATTTGGCCTCTGCATGCCTCCGGAGACTTCACTTCCTTGACTAATTTCTTCCTGCGCTTTAGCATTTTGTCTGAAAATAAAATAGACTAATATACTAAATAGACTAAAATAAAATAAATTTTTACTCAACTGCGTTACCCACTCCAGTCAGCAGATGGCGGTCTGGGAATTTAAGGCGATGCTGCTGGTGTGACGTATAATGAAGTGGACGGAACTCTTCTTTCAACAGCAGCAACAGTTAGTCAGACACCTCGGTAGCTTGATAGACAAAATAGACGAACCAATAAAGCTCTTTAGACGCTTTCGTGTATATTAGCCACTGTGTTTTAAACACACGCATATCGTCTAGTTAGTTATCCAATTAAATTTGATCCAATTTAATTTCATATTTACGGTGTTGTTTTTGTTCAAGCTTGGTCAGCTAGCAGGCTGGTTAAGTTAGCATTAGCCTACCTAGCTAACATCTCCGACGATGAGTTCACTAAGCTTCTCTCCTTCTAAAGAAGAGGTCTGCTGGACGGAGAAAGAGGGTCTGTGGCTGAACATTGTCGTGAAAGAGGAGAAGGAAGAAGAGGATGTCACAATACAAAAACAAGTAGCGGTTGATAAAGACGTTTCAGTGAAAGAAGAGGAGGATGTTACAGTAAAAGAAGAGGAGGAAGAGAAAGAGGAGGATGCAGTTTTTTTGGAGTGAAAGAGGAGGAGGGGAGATGGCTGTCACATCGAAAAAGGAGGAAGAAGAAGAGGAGGACACTGGATATCTGGGCCCGGTTTCTCAAACGCATCTTTAAAGCGTCCAATGGTTCTAACGGTGAACTTAGCAGTAAGATGCTTCTGAGAAACCGTTCCTCGATTTACACTAGTAAGTACTGTCTTATAAACAGAGCCACAAACTCTGCAATTGTTGAACTGATGTTTGGTGTTAAAGGGGATATCTGCAATTACAACATCCATATTTGGACTTTTCAATTATTTATTTATAGCCATTGGTTCTTGAAGAATATAACACATGCCTCATGAGCTGAGTTCAACTGTTGTACCCCATCAGAACCCTAAATAAGCTTTTACTATAATGTTTATAAACAATGTAAATCAACACTGAATAGCTTCAACATGGTTAAAACTATAATGTTGATATAATGGATGGTCAGTCCTTGCATCCATAGGTCTGTCTATGAATTTGAGTAGTTACGTTTCTCCAGCCCCATCCATCATCTCATTAACAAAACAGTGGTGGAATTACGTTACGGTGGAGCTTATGTTTTGGTTTCTGATGGTAATACAGTTGACATTTGAGGCATTTATAAGTTATATTCTTCAAGAATGATATAGTAAATGTGTATTTCTATAACTGCCAGTGTAGATTTCCTGTGGGGGTCAAATTGTCTAGGATATATAGTATATAGTATATTCTAGAAGGTTCATTTATTCTAGAATTCATCCATGATGTCATAATGATAGTTTAACCAGGTTCCTAGGATATATAGTATATTCTAGAATTCATCCATGATGTCATAATGATAGTTTAACCAGGTTCCTAGGATATATAGTATATTCTAGAATTCATCCATGATGTCATAATGATAGTTTAACCAGGTTCCTAGGATATAGTATATTCTATAATTCATCCATGATGCCATAATGATAGTTTAAACAGGTTCCTATGAAATATAGCATAATTTATAACTGCCAGTGTAGATTTCCTGTGGGGGTCAAGTTGTTACAGCTGTTAAGTCAAATTGTATAATATTCTGGCAATTTTTCCCCACTTTTTTATAGGCCTGTAGTCGGCTGGCCGATTCTTTGGTCGATAGGCTGTTTTGTTGACTAATATTTTTTGGTCAAGCAGTTGCAAATACACTACATATACAAATGTGTTCACACTTCAAATTAGTGGATTCAGCTATTTCAGCCACACCCGTTGCTGACTGGTGTATAAAATTGAGCACACCGCCATGCAATCTCCATAGACAAACATTGGCAGTAGAATGACCTTACTGAAGAGCTCAGTGACTTTAAAACGTGGCACCGTCATAGGATGCCACCTTTCCAACAAGTCAGTTTTGTCAAATTTCTGCCCTGCTAGAGCTTCCCTGGTCCACTGTAAGTGTTTTTATTGTGAAGTGGAAACGTCTAAGAGCAACAACGGATCAGCTGCAAAGTGGTAGGCCACACAAGCTCACAGAACGGGAAGGCCGAGTGCTGAAGCGTGTTCCAAACTGCCTCGGACGGCCGGACAGCCGCACACGAGCCCCGAGATCACCACGCGCAATGCCACGCATCGGCCTAAGTGGTGTAAAGGTTTCCGCCATTGGACTCTGGAGCATCGGACTGCCAGGTGATTCTGGAGCATCGGACTGCCAGGTAATTCTGGAGCATCGGACTGCCAGGTGATTCTAGAGCATCGGACTGCCAGGTGATTCTGGAGCATCGGACTGCCAGGTGATTCTGGAGCATCGGACTGCCAGGTAATTCTGGAGCATCGGACTGCCAGGTGATTCTAGAGCATCGGACTGCCAGGTGATTCTGGAGCATCGGACTGCCAGGTAATTCTGGAGCATCGGACTGCCAGGTGATTCTGGAGCATCGGACTGCCAGCTGATTCTGGAGCATCGGACTGCCAGGTAATTCTGGAGCATCGGACTGCCAGGTGATTCTGGAGCATCGGACTGCCAGGTGATTCTGGAGCATCGGACTGCCAGCTGGTGAAGTGTGATTCATTCTTGACGGACAAATCTGGTTTTAGCGGGTGCTACCTGCCTGAATGCATAGTTCCAACTGTAAAGTTTGGTGGAAAGAGGAATAATGATCTGGGGCTGTTTTCATGGATCAGGCCCCTTTAGTTCCAGTGAAGGGACATGTTAATGCTACAGCATACAACGACATTCTAGCACATTCTGTGCTTCCAAATCCGTAGCAACAGTTTGACCCTTTCCTGTTTCAGCATGACAATTCCCTTGTGCATAAAGCCAAGTCCAAACAGAAATGGTTTGTCGAGGTACGGTGTGGAAGAGCTTGACTTGCCTGCACACAACTGCATATTAATGCCCATGATTTTGGAATGAGATGTTCGACGAGCAGGTGTCCACATACTGTTGGTCATGTAGTGTCCACATACTGTTGGTCATGTAGTGTCCACATACTGTTGGTCATGTAGTGTCCACATACTGTTGGTCATGTAGTGTCCACATACTGTTGGTCATGTAGTGTCCACATACTGTTGGTCATGTAGTGTCCGCATACTGTTGGTCATGTAGTGTCCTGTTGGTCATGTAGTGTCCACGTACTGTTGGTCATGTAGTGTCCGCATACTGTTGGTCATGTAGTGTCCACGTACTGTTGGCCATGTAGTGTCCTGTTGGTCATGTAGTGTCCTGTTGGTCATGTAGTGTCCGCATACTGTTGGTCATGTAGTGTCCACGTACTGTTGGCCATGTAGTGTCCTGTTGGCCATGTAGTGTCCTGTTGGCCATGTAGTGTCCTGTTGGTCATGTAGTGTCCACGTACTGTTGGT
This sequence comes from Oncorhynchus keta, assembly GCF_023373465.1. Classification (NCBI taxonomy): domain Eukaryota; kingdom Metazoa; phylum Chordata; class Actinopteri; order Salmoniformes; family Salmonidae; genus Oncorhynchus; species Oncorhynchus keta. The sequence continues at coordinate 85,277 of NW_026283555.1, forward strand.
CATGTAGTGTACTGTTGGTCATGTAGTGTACTGTTGGTCATGTAGTGTCATGTAGTGTATTATAATGTTTTGCTACCGTTACATTCCTGTGGTAGTATTGTGTTGGGAGTGTCAGTGTAGGATGTGGGGGTAGAGTCTGGTCAGTGTGGGTGTAGAGTCTGGTCAGTGTGGGTGTAGAGTCTGGTCAGTGTGGGTGTAGAGTCTGGTCAGTGTGTGGGTAGAGTCTGGTCAGTGTGGGTGTAGAGTCTGGTCAGTGTGGGGGTAGAGTCTGGTCAGTGTGGGGGTAGAGTCTGGTCAGTGTGGGGGTAGAGTCTGGTCAGTGTGTGGTCAGTGTGGGGGTAGAGTCTGGTCAGTGTGGGGGTAGAGTCTGGTCAGTGTGGGGGTAGAGTCTGGTGAGTGTGGGGGTAGAGTCTAGTGAGTGTGCGGGTAGAGTCTAGTGAGTGTGCAGGCAGAGTGTAGTGAGTTTGCAGGCAGAGTGTAGTGAGTGTGCTGGTAGAGTGTGGTGAGTGCAGGTAGAGTGTGGTGAGTGTGCAGGTAGGGTGTAGTGAGTGTGCAGGTAGAGTGTAGTGAGTGTGCTGGTAGAGTGTAGTGAGTGTGCAGGTAGAGTGTAGTGAGTGTGCAGGTAGAGTGTAGTAAGTGTGCAGGTAGAGTCAGTGGAGCAGCTGTCCAGCGGTCTTATGGTTTGGGGGTAGAAGCTGTTCAGGAGCCTTTTGGTCCCAGGCTTTGGCACTGGGTGCTGCTTAATGTGCGGTAGCGGAGAGTACTGTCTGTCACTTGGGTGGCTGGAGTCTTTTGACAATTTTGGAGCCTTCCTCTAACACCGCCTGGTATAGAGGTCCTGGATGCAGGAAGCTTGGCCCCAGTGATCACTGGGCCGTACGCAGTACCCTCTGTAGTGCTTAAGTGGTAGGAGTCCGAGAAAGCAGTTGCCATACCAGGGTAGTGATGAAACCATTCAGGATGTCTCTCTCGATGGTGCAGCTGTAAAACCTTGAGGATCTGAGGACCCATGCCAAATCTTTTCAGTCTCCTGAGGAGGAATAGGCTTGTTGTGCCCCTCTTCACGACTGTCTTGGTGTGTTATGTCAATGTGAATGGGGGCGAGTTCGGCCCTCCGTTTCCTGTAGTCCACCATCAGCTCCTTTTGTCTTGCCCATACGTTGGAGGAAGAGGTTGTTATCCTGGCACCACACTGTCAGGTCTCTGACCTCCTCCCTGGCCTGTCTCATCATCATCTGTGATCAGGCCTACCACCGTCTGGTTGTCAGCTTAATGATGGTGGTGGAGTGTTGCGCTGCCATACAGTTGATGGTGAACTTGGAAGTAGAGGATCAGTATGGCAGATTATTATTATTATTTATTTTTTTAAAGAAATGGAGCCGCTCAACATTTACATTACACTCAGTCATCTTGCAGACTCCCATCCAGAGCGACCCACAGCAGCAACCAGGGTCAAGCGCCCCCCGCCCAAGGGAACGTCGACAGATCTCTCACCAAGCTCCTGTTGGCCACCGGCCCAAATCTCTCAACTGCCAGGTCACAAACCATCCAAGACGGATGGATCCCAGAGAGCCCCTCGTCCCCGGGGTCCTTAGCTTAGTGATGAGCTTTGAGGGCACTATGGTGTTGAACGCTGAGCTGTAGTCTATGAATAGAGAGAGAGATCCCAGAGAGCCCCTCGTCCCCGGGGTCCTTAGCTTAGTGATGAGCTTTGAGGACACTATGGTGTTGGCGACGTGAGCTGTAGTCGATGAATAGAGAGATCCCAGGAAACCCTCGTCCCCGGGGTCCTTAGCTTAGTGATGAGCTTTGAGGGCACTATGGTGTTGAGAACGCTGAGCTGTGAATCGATGAATAGCATTCTCACGTAGGTGTTCCTTTGTCCAGTGGAAAGGGCAGTCGTGGAGTGCAATAGAGAATGCAATCATATTAGTCTTGTTGAAGGCGGAGATACAGTAAGGTGGGTCTAAGGGTTTCTGGATAATGGTGTTGGTGTGAGCCACTGACCAGCCTTTCAAAGCACTTCATGGCTACCGTGTGAATGCTACGGGGGGCAGTAGTCATTGAAACCAGTTACCTTGGCGTTCTTGTGCACAGGGATTATGGTGGTTTAAACATGTAGGTATTACAGACTGGGTCAGGATGCGGCGGAGGCAGCAGCAGAAGCAGGAAACAGGAAACAGCCCTATTAGGATGGGATTAGTTTTACTGGGGTGGCAGCATTAGGAATGTCTAGTTTGAGAAACAGGAAACAGCCCATGGGATGGGATTAGTTTTACTGTCAGGTACATTAGAAATGTCTAGTTTGAGAAACAGGAAACAGTAAACAGTTTGAGAAATGTCTAGTTTGAGGAAACAGCCCTATTAGGATGGGATTAGTTTTACTGGGGTGGGCAGGTACATTAGGAATGTCTAGTTTGAGAAACAGGAAACAGCCATATTAGGATGGGATTAGTTTTTACTGGGGTGGGCAGGTACATTAGAAATCTAGTTTGAGAAACAGGAAACAGCCCTATCAGGATGGGATTAGTTTTACTGGGGTGGGCAGGTACATTAGGAATGTCTAGTTTGAGAAACAGGAAACAGCCTATTAGGATGGGATTAGTTTTACTGGGTGGGCAGGTACATTAGGAATGTCTAGTTTGCCTTACTGGGGTGGGCAGGTACATTAGGAATGTCTAGTTTGAGAAACAGAGGAAAAAATTGGGATGGGATTAGTTTTACTGGGGTGGGCAGGTACATTAGGAATGTCTAGTTTTAGAAACAGAAACAGCCCTATTAGGATGGGATTAGTTTTACTGGGGTGAGCAGGTACATTAGGAATGTCTAGTTTGAGAAACAGGAAACAGCCTATTAGGATGGGATTAGTTTTACTTGGGCAGGTACATTAGAAATGTCTAGTTTGAGAAACAGATGCCTCACCTCCAGCTTGCCCGAGAAGAAAGAAAAAAAACGAAGAAGAAGAAAATTCTTTAAAAAATATATTTTACCTTTATTTAACCAGGCAAGTCAGTTAAGAACAAATTCTTATTTTCAATGACGGCCTAAGAACAGTGGGTTAACTGCCTGTTCAGGGGCAGAAACGACAGATTTGTACCTTGTCAGCTCGGGGGATATGAACTTGCAGCCTTTGGGGTCACTAGTACAAAGCTCTAACCACTACTGGCTACCCTGCCTCCTCTAACCACTAGGCTACCTGACCCCCCCTCCCTCTAACCAATAGGCTACCTGACCCCCCCTCTAACCACTAGGCTACCCTGCCGCCCCTTCTGTCTTAAGACAATTGTTAAACAAGTTTGGACACAACATCATGTGCATCACTTTTTAGTTAAAATAACCAGTGGATTACTGCTGTTGTGGGCCTTTAACCATCTGTCTGACCTTGTTGTTCACACAGGAGAGAGACGGGACCTTTGTGGATCCTCTGGGGAGCCTCAACAACAGCATGATGCTGAAGAGACAGAGGAGAGTCTCTCCACATTAGAACACCTCAAACACCAGCAGAGACCCAGAGGGAAGAAACTTCACCACTGCTCTGACTGTGGGAAGAGATTCCCCTCTTCAGCTGACCTTAAAAGACATCTGCGAATCCACACAGGAGAGAAACCTAATAGCTGTGATCAATGTGGGAAGAGTTTTAGTGTTACAAGCAGCCTGAAAGCACACCAGAAAACACACACAGGAGAGAAACCTTATAGCTGTGATCAATGTGGGAAGAGATTTTGTGACATCTAGCAGTCTGACTATACACCAGAGAATACACACTGGTGAGAAACCTTATAGCTGTGATCGATGTGGGAAGAGTTTTAATGTTCCAAGCAGCCTGAAAAAACACATCAGAGAACACACACAGGAGATAGACCTTACAGCTGTGGTCAATGTGGGAAAGGGTTTTACTTCATCCCGAGCCAGCTGACTATTCACGAGAAACACACACAGGAGAGAAACCTTATGGCTGTGGTCAATGTGAGAAAGGGTTTACTCATTCAAGCAACCTGATGGTACATTTGAGGGAACGCACACTGGAGAGAAACCTTATAGCTGTGATCAATGTGGCAAGGATTTTGATACATCTAGCTGTCTGACTATGCACCAGAGAACACACACAGGAGAGAAACCTTTTAGCTGTGATCAATGTGGGAAGAGTTTCACTCAGGCAAATATCCTGATAGCACACCGGAGAACACACACAGGAGAGAAACCTCATAGCTGTGATCAGCTGTGGGAAGAGTTACTCTGGTAAAAGATCTCTTATTAAACATCAGAAAGTACATACATGAAGGACTTGTTTCATGATATCAATGAAAATGATGTCACAATGTAGAATGTTTTAACATTGTGTGGGAGTATTTTAATGATGTGCAATGTAGAATGTTTTAACATTGTAGTAGGAGTATTCTGATGATGTCATAATGTAGAACCCTAAATGTTTGTCTCCTGTTCTATTGATTTCAGCATGATGTGGATATTTAGCCTCATCAGGGGGAAATCGGCTCTGAAATGAAAGAGTCCTATTTATGTGATTAACAAAAGAAAGTGTTGTGTTGGACTTATCTCTGTCGGTGACCCACTGAATCAAACTGTACACATTATTCCCAGATTCCTTGTGGTTTTTGAGCTGTTAGTTTTAACAGGAAGTGCAACCTCATCTCCTCCTCTCGGCACAATTGATTTCAACGTGATATTTATATGGTGATGACAAATAAGTGTTGCGTTCCTTTGTTTAGCGACCCCTAAATTTAAATGCATCACTCCAAAATGTAGCTGACTGTCTTCTGCAGGTTGTCCTCTAACCAGGAGGTAAAAGATATCTCCCATTTCCATGTGTTTTTTTAGTTGTGTTAGCATTAATAGCATTTACAGCCTGATTTCCCCTAATAGATATATCAGTGATTTATTGCCTCTTGTTGTTTCTGGAAATTGGTTATGCCTCAAACCTAACCTTAAATAAAACCTAACATTAACCATACTGCTAACCCTAATGCCTAAACCTAACCTCAAATAACCTAACATTAACCATACTGTTTACCCTAATGCCTAAACCTAACCTTTAAATAATCCTAACATTAACCATACTGCTAACCCTAACCGTACTACTAACCTAACATTAACCATACTGCTAACCCTAACATTACATTTGTTTTCATTTTTACAATATCGCACATTTTGACTCCAGCTGGTCCGTCTAGTGGTCCGTCTAGTGGAAATCTGTCAGTTCTGTCGACAGGACGAGACTCGTGACAATAAACATCAACCTGCTTAGAGGCATCAGAAGAAGACAGACGTAATATTACCAATTGTAACATCTATTGCAGGATAATGTTAGTATCGACATAGCTGGACATAAATTTTTGTTTTGTTTAACTATGAATTTTATTTAGGCTTCTTCTAAACCATCGCTTTTCTACTACAGATAATAAAACGATTCCTTCCGGTTACTAGTCCAACGCTCTAACCACTAGGCTACCCTGCCGCCTCTACACTAACCATTAAGCTACCCTGCCGCCTCTACACTCTAACCATTTACCCTGGCCTCTACACTCTAACCACTAGGCTACCCTAACGCCCCGTTATAACTTTAGGCCTAAAGATAAAAATTTTCTGTCACATTTTACAGTCTTCAGGAATAAGACTTTTGAACTATGAAGTATAAATGTGTTTAACCTGGAGCATAACCCTAAAACTAAGCACTTATGAGCCTACTCTGTCGTTTATGATTTTGTTTGTCATGGAGGACTGATTGGGCTACATTTTCTGGTTGATAAAGAAATGCTGCTCTCTGAAAGGCAGGTGCTATTTGCAGGGACGCAGCTTTAACTGGAGCCGGGGTCGTCCCCCCCCCCACACACATTCTGAAATTTCACTTTTACCTAGTTATATCATTGCAATGTGATACAAAACGGACAGAGGTGTGCTTTAGGACCATGCGGACGGTTCAGAGCGGTCTTCTTTTGGAGTTTTCAACTGGCTGGGTTGAGCACCACAGAGCAGACAGACAGGCTGTGTGAAAAAGGAAAGCTAATTATGAATAAACCATTTAAATAGACTCACATTCACTGAACATTTAGTGTAGCAGTTAGCAGTGTTATTATTATTATTATGTTTATTACCTTTTGTTTAACCAGGCAAGTCCAGTTTAAGAACAACTTCTTATTTACAATGACGGTCTACTCCGTAAACCCGGAGCGACGCCGAATTGTGCACCGCCATATAGGTAATCGAGGTCGTGACTACAACTACATTATTACGTCTTTAAAAAGCTACACTGTGTTGCTACATTGTGGTGTGATAAAAACTTCCTACCCTATCACTTTCCTGAAAATAAAATATGAATTCTCCAACTGCGTTTACCCCACCAGTCAGCAGATGGCGATTCTGAAGCAGAGCGTGCTGCTGGTGTGACGTATAATGTAGTGGACGAACGCTTTCTTTCAACAGCAACAACAGTTTGTGAGACACCTCGGTAGCTTGATAGACGAAATGGACGAACCAATAAGCTCTAGGCGCTTTTAGTGTATATTAGCCACTGTATTTTAAACACACTTCTGTCGTCTTGTTAGTTATCCACTTTAATGTCATATTTGCGGTGTTGTGAAGTCAGTCAGCTGGTTAAGTTAGCATAACTAGCTAACATCTCAACATGGTTCACTAAACTACTCTCACTCTGATAAGAAGGAGGTCTACGGACGGATGAAGAAGGTCTCATGAAGGAAAGGAGGCTGTTACAATAAAAACAAGTAGGGGGTGAGGCTGTTACGGTGAAAGAAAGAAGAAGAAAGACGTTTCAGTGAGAAAGAAAGGAAAGATGCGTTCAGAGTGAAAAGGAGGATCGTAAAGAAGAGGAGGAAGATAAAGGAGATGACTCGCGTCGAAAGGAGGAGGAAGAAGGGAAAACTGGATATCTGGGCCCGGATTCCCAAACGCATCTTAAGGCATCCAATGGTTCTAATGATGAATTTAGCCGTAAGATGGTTTTGAGAAACCGTTCCCTGATTAACACTAGTAAGTACTGTCTTAAATACAGAGGTGCAAACTCTGCAGTTGTTGAACTGATGTTTGGTGTTAAAGCGGAAATCTGCAAATGCTACATTTATATTATTAATTTTAAATTAGTAATTTATAGGCATTGATTCTTGAAGAATATAACACATGCCTCATG